>NW_024425230.1:10498845-10540772 GCF_017311325.1 Ursus maritimus | reverse complement strand
AAAAAAAAAAAAAAAAAAAAACCAGATGTGAGGTTTACAGAAATGTCTTCAAGTGCCTAGTAAATGGCCACAATTGATAGAGATATTACAAAGACGTGCTGGGGACAAAGGCTGGCTCAGGCAGTCCCTACCCAAAAAGTGCTGTCAACAGAGGCTGGCACTCCTACTCCCACTTCCATTAAGAGAAAGCGCAGGGGAAAGAGTCTACAGGCAGCCATTTAATCGTCTCATGCACGTGAACTACAATTACCAACAAGCGCCACCCACAGACTCTGCGCGAATGCGTTCATGGTTAATCGATTCGATTGATCACTGTTTATTAAGTAAAAACCTGCTTTCTAAACAGTTCCTCCCCAAATGTTGTTTTTGTAGGCTGTGAGAAAACAGGAGACTCATTAGGGCTTTTCATTTAAATCCAAGCAGGGGGACGCAAGCATGTACATTAGTAAAAAATGAGGTGGGGGGGTATGGACATGATGAGTCCCCCCAGCCCTTCAGAGTAGCAAGGCTAAAGCCGACAGGCTCCCATAAAGACCTCCCAACGCCCCCTTTCACTTCCCCAATCAAGAAGCCATCTGACCAAGCCAGATGAGGACATCAGGAAGGCAGCCCACTGATAATATAGATTATGGGAATGTTTGAGCCACATCGGTGCTGTTAAATTGATCCGCTACAGCAGCACCTTGTGAACCCAGATGGGAAATCAATGGTGGGCGGGCGGGTTAGGTGCTAAGTTGGCCATAGAGTATTTCTGTTATCTCCTTACACAGAATAATGATCTCAACCGCCTTGAGTGCTCTAAATCTAAGCAAAAAAACGCACTGCAAATTCAATCCAGGTCTGGGCACGACACAGAAGGGTCAGGGCGATTAAGCGATTATGGTGCAACCTGGGGGGGGGGGGGCCGGAGCGGGAGGAGCGGGGGAAGTGGTCTGGCTTGCCCATAGTTCAGGTCTTTCTAAACACGGCCACCCCAGGATGCGAGGAAGTGGACCTAACACAGCTGATCATCTCCACTGCGTGCACATCAGCTCTCCGGTGGCTGCAAGTGATGGGGGCTTGGCAGAGCAGCGGGAGACTGCCAATGTCAAGGCACCTCTAACACTGACAGGAGCAGAGCCTGCGCTCCAGAGAAGACAGCCCTGCATATCCGGCGCATCACCTGCCTCTCCTGCAAAGTCCTCATCAAACCTCAAGAAGCTACTAGAGAGAGTGCCAGGCTTCCATTCTTCCTGTTATTTCACGTTAAGTTTGGTATTCAGGTCTTTCATGCCTGCCCAGCTGAGAAAGCCCACTGTCCCTGAACGAGGACACTGCAAAGGCCTCCCGGGTCCCACTGGTCAGAGACAAAATTCCAATGAATAGGAGCCGTTAATAAAATGCAAATTTTTGCCTGCAATTACATATGAAATTTCTGCACGGATAAAAACCCAAAGCTGCGGCTAGCCAAATCAGAAATAACGTTACTCTGAAAAGACACAAACCCAGAAAATTGATATTTTCTAGAACACTGATAATAGGCTTTTAAATTCCAACTGATAAGCCATTTTGAGGTTCAGCCAAACCTCAACCACATCAGATGCAAATTCCATCCAGGAGATGCAGAGCTGGTCTCCTGTATGTCCAAAAACAGAAAAGAGAAACTTCTGGACCCTTCTGGACAATTGCTTCCACACAGTTTGACCTGCCTGTGGTCTTCACCCACCCATCACCAGGGTGGTACTAAATCTGTCTCTATCTCAGTGTCATAAAGAAATAGAAACCAAGTTATCAGCATTTGACACCGAAGTGGCAGGTACTTTTCTCCACCTGGAAAATGTACACCAAAAACATCTAGAGGGTAGGAAGACGGTGCCTGAAATGTGACTGCTTAGCCAGGAAGTAGCAGCGGGCTCCTACAGGGCTCCCGTTGGAATACACATCACAACAATCAAAACAGCGCATTTCCGCAGGAAAGAGGGAAATTTTAATAGAAGCGGGGCTGCATCAAAGCAACTCATAATTAGGTACAAATTTGACTCATGGTTCAGCAATTAAACAGATTAGCTGCTCTGACCTTCCCGGCCCCAGGGTGCTAATTTCACATATGTGGTCGCAGAGTGACCTCTAGTGTTAAGAGGGAAGGAATTTATTTTAAAGATAACATCAAAAATTAGCATCTCCTATGCAGCCTTACTACCCCTGGGAAGATTTCATAATGTAATAAGACATCGATGGGATCTTTTTTCGGTATTAAAATCGCCTTTGGTTAGAGAATATTCAAAACCTCGTGTCACGAAAATTTCCAGGTTTGCATAATTCAGAGATTTTTTTTTTCTTTTTCATTATGTGTGGAGGCCGTGTGAAATTTTATGTCACAAACTGTGTGTGCTTTGTGTCACTCTCCAGCCTATAGACACTGTCTGATAGCAGAGGAGTAAAGTGCCCCCCCGTGCCCACATCCCACCGCCACCCTGTCCCACCTCTAAGTCAGACACAGAATGCTGATTTTGGAGTCACCCAATAAATTAAATGACACTGCAATTAATTTCAAATGAAGTGCAGGGACCAAGAGCATAACAACACTGGGTGCCTCTGGGAATACCAAGGAATGTCAGAGAGCGAGAGAAAGAAAAATCGAGAACGCTAGGGGCATAGAAATTGCCATCTTCACTTGAGCCAGACCCTGTTCACTTTCTGTTACCCTGGGATTTGTTTTAACCAGGTATGGTAAGACACGCAGACACAGAAATGACTGCCAGGGAGCAGGAGCAAAAACGTGGACAAGAGTCTCACTGTGGTTCCCACAGGAGGGAGTGGGCGAGGCAGGGTAGGCAGGGATTAGCTAGTTAAAATCATTTCAGCGGGCTCGGAGTGTACGGGCTGTCCCTAGTTGTTGGTCCCTGGCTCTGGGGTGATGAGAGCAGGGGGATAATGGCCCAGAGTATAAGGGCAAGATGGAGGAAGCAGGCGTGGGGAGCTCTGGATTGGTTGGTGATAGGTGTACTGGCAGGTGAGACCTGCAACCACCTCAGGAATTGGCTAGTCTTGGGAGAGCCTGGCTCCCAGATCAGTAAGTCCCCAGACATCAAACTCCAGAATAAAAAGACATGTTTAATATACGTTTCTGGTGCCCGGGGATTCTCGATCACCCGGCTCCCACTAACAGTCTGTGCATAGAGAGGAGAGCCATCAGCTCTGCCAGGGGTGAGCCCCCTTTGTGTAGGCCCCTGCCATCCCCCTACTTCCCCTTTGCTGCCTCCAAGGGGCCCTGAGATCTGCTCGCTCCCTGGCCCCTGCTGGTGCACTGGCCACTGGGCCTTAACACCCAGCCGCTCTGCACTCCCTCCTTCCCTCCCAAGCCGGAGTCCCACGTCCACATGGGTCCTGGGCTCCACTGGCCCTCCACTCTGGAAGCCTCTGCCCTCCCGCTGGTCCCCACTGGTACCCCTTTCCCTCAGCTCTCTCCGTGCTGTTTACACCTGAGCAACCCCTTTCAAAATGTCTCCAGAATGATGTTCCTCCCCACTCCTAACCAAGCAACCCCTGGCGCTTCCAACAAGAATAAGGAAGGGGCAGTTTTATCGACATATGTTTTCAGGAAATTTTCCTCCTTCTCCCTAGGTTTCCATTGTCTGGTTCACAGTCTCATGCTATTCTTGCCTGTTAACCTTCTGCCTCCCTCCTTGGGGGAGCTTTTCATCGAGGCTGTCCCGATTCCACTGCTTCCCATGCAAACTCACTCCCCACATACAGCTGTGTGTGTGCATGTGCGTGTGTGTGTGTGTGTGTGCATTGCAGGAGGCTTTCAGAAGGAAACTTCTGTTCAAACACAGTGTCTCCCAGCTGTCTCTGCCACTAGCACCTTCTCTTTTTATAAATAGTTCCAGTGGGCCACCTGGGTGGCTCAGTCGATTAAGCAGCTGCCTTTGGCTCAGGTCATGACCCTGGGGTCCCAGGATGCTTCTCCCTATACCCACCCCCCCGCTCGCCTCCTAGTGCTTGCTCTCTCAAATAAATAAAATCTTTAAATAAAATTAAAATAAAATAAAATAAAATAAAATAAAATAAAATAAAATAAATCAGTGCCACTGAGATTTCCCAGTCATATTTTCCCTGAAGGCAGCAGGAGATGAGGCAGGAGCAGGTCTCCAGCGCCCTTTTCCCTGGGTGTCTGGCAGGAGATGCAGGCTCATAGGTGAATGGTGACTCTCCTGCTTTATCCAGGCAAGCTCTGATTTCAAAGCTACTGACCTCCACTCCACATAAGCGCTCTGAGACCCCAAAGACGGTATGCCCAACCTGCGGGCTCCAGACCTGCCATCACTTTAGACTTCGGTGGGTCGTTTATCCCTCCGTTTCTCACGGGCACTGTGAAGTCGCAAGGACGAAGCAAAGTAACAAAATGTGTGCACCACAAAAAAGTTCAAAATGTTGCAAGAGTATGAGACATCAACCAGCTGCCTGCTTCTCTCAGGAAAAATGGGGAGTGACCCATCTCTATCTCGTACGTTAAACATGCTGGCTAAGGCCCCACCATTATTCTTTCTATAAATATATTTGCGTAAGCATTACTTTGGGGTCTTGGCAATCATAATAACTAAAAACTTGCCCCCCCTCAAAAAAAGGCACAAAAAAGCAGGGAGGTGGATGCCCCCAACCAGTTTCAACCAATGCAAACATACTGGTGTGTGTCCATCAATTCTACACCCCTAGAGGAATTGTATCAAATTTTACTTGTCTTATCTCCCGCTTATTTACCCTCAGCCAGATGCTTCTATGAGGACCCAGCTGCCCGGCATGTATGGTCTCTGGTACATGGACACCAAATGGATTGGATCATTGCAAATGGATCAAGAGAACTGCCTGACTTTGGCAGATGTGGCTTCTGAATCCAGAAGAAGAAAAGTTGGCAAGGACTCCTCGCCCTCTGTTGTTCAGGAAGAATTCTTTCTCTCCGGGCATCCTTGCTTTACAGAAACATTTTTGTTCAAGAAAGTGCAGGTTCTGTATAAATGCAGGGCTCATTTCACTAATTATTTTCTATTTCTGGAAGCACATAGATCTGGCCACTGATTCTGTGTTCATTTGAACAGCAGTGTGGGAAGGTTCCCCCAGGGACCAGTCCCGCGTGGGACCCACCCTCTTAACTGCATGGCATTACCGGGGTGCTGTGACCTTGTGTCAGAGGCTTGCGGCTTCGGAAGGTGGCAAAGCTGCCCCTCGGGACACACCCCCCGAGGTGATCCCCAGCCCTGTAAAGTGATTGCAGTAAAATAAAACAAACAGAAAAGGATGGAGTGAGACAAGGAAGGAGGGGCATCATTCCAATGAAAACAGTCTTCCCAATTAGGTTATTCCAAAAAAACAAAAACACAGGAAAAGGATTTTTTCCATTATGGCTGAAACCTCCCCAGAATTCCGCAAACCACAGAGGGAAACTGGTGTTGACAAAGACTCCACTCCAAGATGCTGTAACAGCCTTGACCCCTCCTGAGAGGGGAGGGGGCAAGGCCCTCGCAGCTTTACAAATGGGGACTAGTGTTCCCAGTTCCTTCACTGGAGGGGTTGAGGACCTCGCTCTGCGCCAGGGGCTGAGCTGGGGCCCCGGCTCCCAGACCCCAACGCAGGGCCCCCCAGGAGCCATACGCAAGAAACTAAGTCTCCCAAAATAGCTCCAGCTTTTCCGCCCCATTCAATGAACTTTTGACTGAGAACAGTATCACATTTTAAGTGATTTCTTTTATGAGTTGTGAATAGTAGGCACTTGACCTGAAGCCTCAGAGAGACTCAGATTCAAATCGCTTTATCATTCAGCTCCTTGGGTTTTGTGTGTTACAACCACCCATTAACTGATTCTGTGACCTTTAGCGGGCCGCTTAACCTCATTTGCTGAGTTTCTTCATACATAATAAAATCCCTCTACAGCCAATAACAGAGAAGCCATGTGACCTAGACATTGGTGTTCACAAGCTCTCGGAAGGAGCCAAAAATGCAGATTCCACCCCCACCCCCAGAATGTCCGAGTCCACAGATCTAGGTGAACTGAATTCTTATCATAAGCATTCTGGAAACTGTGGGTGCAGGTGGTCAGAGGACCTCATATGAAGAAACGGCAGTTTATGCCTTTTCCTCATCCAACATTCTGTGGACCAACAAATTTGTAAAGTACGGAAAAGAGAAAGTCACAGCAAGTGGTAACAACGAATCAACCGTGTCTGCATAAACTTGCACTTTCACAGACGTGATGAAAACATATTTTGATAGTAAGGCATGACCCTGGCAGATAGCATGTGATCAGTAACCGCTGGATAGATGAGTCTTCCTTTTTTTTTTAAAATAACTTTTTTTTTAAATTTCCATATTCCCCTTCTCTAACATACTCAATTATTTATCATTGGCAAAAGAAAGCCGAAGGGAGATTACCTGGGTCTGAGCAAAACGGACTGGGTTTCACACTCAACTGCTCTCAAACAGACTTCTGACCCAGACCAAAGCTGTGATTTTCCAGCTCATGGGTGACAAAACTGACCGGAAAGCTACATCCAAATCCACTTCCAGCAGCAGGACCCAGTTAAAGTTACATGGACTTTGTATCCCATGAAAAGTCTCTTTTGTGTGTGTGTCATCATCAATAACATTGGGATCAGCCACGGGGGAAATGCCACAAAACAGGATTCAAAAGAACAGGAATGGGTGTGTAGCAGAGGGAGTCCTTTACTCTCCAGGGGTCCCTGGTTTCTGGCCTTCTTGCTAGAACCCTCAGTAGTCAGGAGAAAGGTGGTGGGGTGGGGGGCAGGGGCGGAAAGATGGGGTCCAGGCTCCTAGTTCCCATCCCTGGTATTACTGCTGTGTGGACATAAACAAAACCCAACCGAATGAGAAGAGGCAAAGGCTTTCCAGGGCTGGCTATGGCAAGTGAATCAGCCGCTGTCCCTTGCATTCTGGCTGAGGAGTGGCAAACAAGGGAAGGTTTCAGGTATGCCCTGTTCGGAGGCTGTCCGTGGGGAAGCTGGCGACAGCGAACTAGAAGGGGGCATCCTATGTCATCAGTTAGCGGAACCCATTTGGCTTTCTCTGGTTGGTGCTATATTGGAAGCAGGGGCAAAATTAGGGAACTTGTCAGTTATTAATCAAGTCCTGGTTATTTGGGGCCTTTTGTCCTGGATCGTTACTAGACATCACAGTATGACTGCTTGCAAGTCTGGCTTATGCCAGGCTGGCTTCCTGGACTGGTTATTCTAGATAAAGGGTTGGTTTCCTGGGCGGGATGCTACAGGTGGTAGGTCAGAGCTGCAGTTTTATATGTGGTCTAGCCATCGTCCATTTGTATATTCAGTCGCTCGGCTATACAGAACAATGAGATCTGTAGCAAAAGCCCCTGGATAACGTCCCTGGAGAGTGGGGAGTCCACTTCTCCCTCTCCCTCCGCTCCTCCCCCTGCTCATGCGCTCTTTCTCTCTCTCTCAAATATATTAAAAAAAAAAAAAAAAAAACTTAAAAAAAGAAAAAAGAAAAAAAAAAGGAAGCTATGAAAATATGACCCCCGCCAGCCCTCCACTCCTAAAGCAACTTCCAGGAAACTGAGCAATTTAATATGTCCCTCCTAACAGGCCACATCTTTGGTCATGCAAAGTTGAAACGTTCCCAACAAGAGCAAACAGGCGATGTAAGAAAAAAGGTAAAATAAAAAAATAATAAAGGGCATCTGTATGTATCACATAAAACTCCTACTCTGTTTCTTCATCTATTTGCTTCCCAAAATGAGTAAATGTTACTCTGTATCCCGTTGCATCAGTTCGGATAGTCGAGGAAAAAGAAGGTATGTGTAGTTCAAGTTTAAGAGATTACCTAGCATTTTATCCACTTCACTTTCCAATTCCAGGGCTGTGGATTCTACTAACAGATGTTCGTGGTGCACAAACTCTTGGCAGCCACAGTTACCTGACCACACAGAGCAAAAAGTCAGCTTACCTATAACTTGTTCACGTGTTTGTAACTTGGAATCCAGAAGTGTTCCTTTCATATTTGAGATGGCAAGAGGGAATAAACCCCGCTCACTGCTTTAGGCAAATGCTCTGTTGGTCTTAGACTTTGTATCGTCTTGTTCTTTAGGTTCTTGCTTCCTTCTCCCTTTCAGTTTTTACTACACCCCCATTTAGATCCCCCGTTAACTCTGTTCTTTCATCTTTTCATTCTTTCATGCTTTCCAAAAAAAAAATCTTTCCCAGAAAAGATTGCTGGAATATAGAATACAAGCATTAAAACCTAAAACAAACCACACACACCAAAGTGGAACAAGTGACCGTGTGGATACATCTAAATAAGCATCAGAGTAAGCATACAGGGTGGTGATAATGATGATGATGGTGGTGATGTGGCAGCTAAAGTGGGGGGATCTAAAACAACAAGGAATTAAATACTGGAAAGCATAACACAGGAGATGGGAGAAATGTGAAAGAAACATTCTAGGATCTTTGTACTCTTTAGGAGAAGAGAAGCAATGATTATTACCTTTAGACTTAAGTCAAATGGGCACAGAACAAATTTAAGAGTAGGGGGAAAAAAAGATACAGTTTCAAAACAAGTAAGTGAAGACAAACAATTTTTAAAAATACTCAGCCTCTAACAGAAAACAAAAAGATGCTTAAACAAAGCATGATAAACAGATAACAAAAAGAATGTGGTAGAAATACATCTAAACATATTCACAATAAATGTAAATGGATTAAACTCTCCAGTTAAAGATCATGTTTTCCAGATTGGAATTTTTAATTCAACTGTATGTAAAATTAATATACTAGATTTACATATAAAAACGTTAACACACTTCAGAAATACAATGTTCAGTGAAAAAAGCAAATTGAAAAAAATATAGTATATCACCCAACTGTGTACCATTTTCAGTGCATTTTAATCACCACACTGATGGATTGTTTATGGATATATGGAAGGAAATTTGATGGGAAGGGTAGGGACAGATGTAAATTTCACCTGTACCTATAGAGTTGCATTTCTCTTGTAAAAAATTCTAAAGCAAACCATGCAGTAAAATATTAAAAGAGTTAAATCTAAACAAGGGGGTTCATGGGTATCTGCTATATTCTATATTTTAGGGTATGCTTAAAATATTTCATGATAAAAAAAGAAAAAGTAATTCAATAACTGAATAAAATAAAACAATATATAGATCACAATCCCATTTTGTTTTTCAAAATCTTTTCGTGTTAAGAAACTATTTTCGATATAATGCTAGTACTTTTCTGCATTTTCCCTACTTTCTACAATGACAATGTTTTTATATATAAAAAATGTTAATATTAGAATAATAAAACATTTTCTAAACAAAAAAGACTTTAGACACATTTTTTTCAGAGAAATACCTTTTATATACAAAACCACCATCGGAAACAATTCATTTACTCTGCCTCATAAAGACTAGACCCTTTACTGATAGCACTTAACCTAATACCTTTTCTGGCCAGCAGGTGGCAGTGACGCAATAGTCATTCTAAGTCACGAATTTAAAATCCAGACATCATCCCAAGTGAAATAGCCATTAGATCACCTGATTTTTTGTACCAAAGTTCCATCTGGCTTATATGTGTTCTCCCCACATACGTTTATTTCTCTCTATTCACTAAGAATCT
Organism: Ursus maritimus; assembly: GCF_017311325.1. NCBI lineage: Eukaryota > Metazoa > Chordata > Mammalia > Carnivora > Ursidae > Ursus > Ursus maritimus. Next base: position 10,531,143 of record NW_024425230.1, on the reverse strand, counting down.
GTGTTCCAAAGCTTTGACACTTCCCTCTCCATTAACAGAAGCAATTCCGTGGAAAAGCAAGAAAGTTACAAAGCCAGAGGTAATGAATGGGGGAACTTGGTCAGCTGATTCCTTTGGTCCAAGGAAATGTTTCGTTGTTATTCTACATAAACCTGACCCAGAATAATGCTTTCGATTTCAATTCAACATTTACCAGCTCGCTGAAAAAAAATATGAAACAAAATCTCCAAATTGGCCCTATAAAGAACATGTCTCCTCGCCATCTGAATATCACCTCTGTATGGCCTGAAGTGGCCAGATCAAGAATTTTGTGGAGAGTTCAGTTGACCTAGCGTGTGTTGCACATGGAGATATCTCAGCCTACGGATGTGTCTTGTGAACACTGCTAACTCAGATCCAACATCTGCAAAGCTAATTTTCAGAAACACCGTGTTCACGTCAAACCAGAAACCAGCAGCAGAAGCTGGTGATTCTCTGCTCTGCTCTCCCAGACAGGCATCCTCTGAGTAAGGTAGTGTCCTCACAGAGAACTCTCTCACTTCCTCCCTCCCTAGACTCTTACAGGCCACATAGAGACCTTTCAGCCCTGTCCCGGCCTCTTTGCACACTGAAAGACCCAGAGACCCATGGCAGAGCCCGCTGCGCTTCCTCGAAACAAGGAACCTTATTTTTGTTCTTATTCTTTCTCTACCTCTTTTCTTTTATCTCCCATTAGCCACTTCCAAGCTCCCTTGGGGCCTCTCTTTCTCAGAGTCCTCCAGGACTTCTCTCTATGGTGGTTTCTATGGAACAATGATGGCAGAAGCACAACCATTCAAGATGCTTTGAGCATGACTGAATATGGGAGAGGTCGGTTACAGAAGCCATGCATCACTGATGACCCGCAAGGCTGAGTGAGTGGGCTCCTGATTTCAGAGGCATCATGCGATGTCAATCACCCCACATCCAACCACCTGCCCGTGGATTTCATATTCACCCTGGTAACTGCCCAATGAGGCAGGTACTGTAAGTAGGCCTTACCTGACTCTCACTAGTAGAATATTTGTTAGAAAGCTCTGCAAAAACCTTTACCCCAAATTCACTAGTTGACGTTTCTATATCTGCTGAGAGGGTGTATGAAGCTGCTCTATGGCCATGGGACCAAGTCAAGCTCACTGATTTCCTTTCAACACTGTTTTTAAATATATACGATGTGCCTTATTGCATCATCTTTCTACATGAATTAGGAGGTGAAAATGCCCGCTAAGAAAGTGGAAAATCCCAGGGGCGCCTGGGTGGCACAGCGGTTGGGCGTCTGCCTTCGGCTCGGGGCGTGATCCTGGCGTTGTGGGATCGAGCCCCACATCGGGCTCCTCCGCTATGAGCCTGCTTCTTCCTCTCCCACTCCCCCTGCCTGTGTTCCCTCTCTCGCTGGCTGTCTCTATCTCTGTCAAATAAATAAATAAAATCTTTAAAAAAAAAAAAAAGTGGAAAATCCTGTGAGACAAAGAGGGCTAGAAAAGCACATACATTTGGCAAAAAGGTAGAAGTGGGAGGAACGGACACCTGAACACTTGATTTGGTCACGTACAAGTTCACAATGACTCAATGGCCTTTCTAGACATACGAAAATAAAGAAAATTACAAAAGTGTGATCAGTTGTGGAAAGCTTCACGGTGCTAGGAAAGCATAATATTTGCTAAAAACTGGAAAAACACCCAGTGAGGGGGCTTGATGGCCCCCACGGGATGCCACCGAACACCCTACTGAACAGAAGGGGCTAATCACTTTCAAAGGTCAGAAGAAGGAGAGAGAAAATTCAGTGGAGAAGTTGAGTTTCAAACCAAGGCCTAGATGGTTGGAAAGATCTAAGAAAGACTGAAATATGAAAGAATGGATATTTCCGGCTGGAGGTGAGGCTGCAGACATCTTCCCCTGAGAACAGCAGAAAACCTTGACGGAAGGTGGTTTACTGCAAAACAAATGTTTTATGTTGATGCAACTAGGTGCTTCACTTTTTTAACGGGTACCATCTTCAATGTACATCGTGGAAGACAAGAAAATGTGCCAGGACGTAAAGCTTCTAAGGAGAGGCTAACACTAATTTTTGGAAGAAATTATGAAGGCCTTAGGCTAAAACTCAAATCGGTGTACTTCTCCAATGATGCCAACACCCTTAGAGCCATGTTGAAGAGAATGAATGAATGTGTTGTCTGTCGGGTGGCATCTGAGTCATATGCCCTGTAGCCATGATTATATTAGGGGCTTTGGGTCACCATCCACTAAAGATTATATGAAAACACTCTTTCATCGACAGAGGACACTCCTTCAGTGCTGTTGATTACAAAGACAGTGTCCAAGTCACTCGCACAGCCTATGGGCCAAAGAGTTGTATCTTCAAGAGATCTCACAGACAACAGTGACCCCAGCCTCCATGTCTCCTCTCTCACCTCCCAATCTTACTCATCTTCAATCTGTAGGTCTTCAATCTCTTAGGACTCATTTGTAGTTTGTCTTGTTTATTTTATTTCACTATGTGTTTTGATATTTTTGTGTGTTTGTAACATTTGACTTCATTGATATTTGAGTGTACGTGTGATAAAGTCTACAAAGACAATAACCCCAGAACTACTGGACACACTAACATAGCCAACGAGTTAACTAAGTGATTAAAAACTGAGATGATATTTGAAATACTTCGTGTTTGGCAGCACTCTTGACTGGATTATTATGAAGGGTCTGAGTTTTAGTGTTTTGGGAGGGAGTCAGGTGGGATCCTAGGATGAGCTAGAAATGCACTCATTCTTTCCCCTATTTTAAATAATAGGATATAGGTTTCTGCTCTATGAATATTCACCGTCTTACATTATTTCAGGGACAAATTTGTTTTAAGGAATGAAGGATACTTGCATTTTTATCCTCTTTTTATAGTGGAGGGAACTAAAGCACAGAGCATTTCAGTCACTTGTCCAACATCACCTGGAGCAGATGGAAGAGCCCGGATCAGAACCATACTCTACTGTTTCTATGGCCCAACCTACCATCAACTGCACCCTACCTGCTCTCCCGCAACAGGGAAACATTTGTCAGAGTAGCAAAAAAAAGAAAAAAGAATCAGAACAATGGTTCAGTCCTTCAGGACTCACCAGGTTGGAAAGGAAAGGTACAACCAGTTTAAAATTTTTCAGTAGTTTGACAAACCCAAGTAACAAGCAAATACATTAGAAGGTATCATTTGCTTTATAACAGCCTCCTATGCAGGGGGCAGAGGGGATTTTTTTCATTATTATTACATTGCAAAGAGATTCGTTGTAAATTCCTAGCATCCCAAGTTTTTCCTGGTTTGCTGAAAGACTAAATCAGTTGTTACATAGCACCATAATTTATCACAATCTAACTACACAGTCGTAGAAATTTAGGTGAAAATCATAACTAGAAAAATAAATATATAATTCATATCCGGAGTTATCCAAAAAGTCCAAACCTCAGGGAACATCTCAGAGTCGACACAGGTGGGCTCTAACCTTACCTTGCAAATCGAAAAGTAGACAGCATTCATACCTAAGAGACCACAGAGTTCATCGAAAAATAAATAAATAAAACATGCTTTCTATGCCTTATGCAGCACATCACTGGGGAAAAGACTGTGTTATTTTACATTTTCTACTTGACGTTAAGTGTCATTGACACCTCTTCTCCAGAGCCAATGGATCCATTAGGCCCAGCAGCCACAGTCCCCAGGGTCCATAATACTTCGAAGGGCCATGAAAATCGTTTAATTTCTTCTGAAGCCAAGAAGGACTAAATGCAAACTTTTTGGCGGAAGGGAAAGTTTTAACATATAGTATTAATAATGTCATCTTTAGTGGTAACTTGTAGCAAAATACAGTTTTTCTTTTTCTTTTTTCTTTTCTTTTTTTTTTTTACAGGAAAGGGGCCCATGAAAAGCAAAACTTCCTGGAGCCCACAGAATTCACACTGGGTCCCTACTGTCCTCCTCACATCATCTTCTCCCTTGTCCCAAGCAGTTTCAGTCAGTCTCCATCTTCCTGTTCTGGACAGGAGGGAATGACAAAGGAAGGAAGTCACCGCTACTGAATACTGTCCCCGTGCCAAGCACGGTGGCTGGTGTCTTAGAGTCAACATCTTGTGTGGGAGGACAGGTGATTCTCCAAGTTGACCATCAGTCAAAAGGAAAATCAGCCCCGGAAGCATAATGTCTATCCTGGGAAATGGTTACACTGATGGATACCTTGATGTGGTTGTGAATCGAGGCCCACGCAAATGCCAACTCAAGTGGTCAGAGCCTCCCCCCACCCCCACCACCACAACTGGTCACATACAAACCCTTGTACACAAGGCGAGCGGCGTGGACAGAAGAAATCCGGGGAGCCTCACCAGAAACTATTTGAGCTATACAACTGTCCCATCTTTTCACACCGTTTTCATTTCTACTTGAAGAGAAACAATCCGGCACTGCCCCCTCATTGCTTTTTCCGCCCGTTGTAACCCACCCGGACTGGAGGCAACACGTCTGCAATGTCACAGTCTGCCAACTAAACACTGAGACCCAGGTCCCCACGTGTGTGTCAGCTGCACGGGAAGCATCATTCTGACATTGACCCCCACCCATCGGTGGGCCCACTGCATGTGTCACCAGCCACATCAATCCCGCACCGCACTGCACAGTTAGAAACCAAGACTAATAAATCATTTGCCCGCTCTCAGCCCATGGATGGTAAGCGTGGTTCAATGCAGGTAATTATATTAAAAAAATGAGTTTGGGAGCAAAAAAATCAAAACATGGGAGTATGTGTCTAATGGAAAAGGCCTTCAGAGAGATTTGGGAGTTCTAATGACCCCGAGGAGCAGGTGGGAGGTCCTGAGCCTGACACAAGCTGGGCAGGCCGACTGACAGAATCGATCCCCTCACCCCCACAATGTGGCCAGGCCCTGGATCTGCTTGCCTCCTGGGCCCCCGTGCCAGGCGGCCGGGCGGGGGCTGGAGTGCCCCCCCCACCCATCTTAATGTGTTTGCAGGAAAGAGCCCCCACCAGCCCATCAATTACCAAGACTGTCAGCCCTGAGCAGGTGTGGGGACAGTGACAGGGTTAGGTAAAAGCCTTAGGGGCTAAGCTGAAAGCCAACTAGACACTTAAATCACTCTCCATTTCTTCCTCCTGTCCGCCATCACCCTCCGCTTCAAAAAAGCATTTTTCCTTTCCCTTTAACTTCCCCAAGAATGTTACGGTTTGTGCAAAAAAAAAAAAAAAAAAAGTCGTGTGGATGACGCGTCTTTATTGTCTCATCTGTCCTTCGCACTGTGAGGGGTCCTCCCCTAAGCTCTGAGCCCCCTCTCTGTCTCCAAGCATGAACAGCATAGTGGAGGCTTGGGCCCTTCCCCTGTTTCATAATGAGACCATCCTCTCATACGAGACTTCAAGAATTTTCCAGCTGGACGTACGAGATAACACAGCATGCCCCGTCTCGGATTCCCTCAGAACAATCTGCTTACTGCAAAAGGAGGCTTTTCTGGATGTCCTTCGGAGCTGAAATTTTCACATCAGTTTTAAAAAGTTCTTATCTGTTTTCTGGTAGAAAGTGGAGTTATGCCCAAGCAGAATTCAACCACAGTTCTTTGGGTCCTTTTGCCATCAAATGCCTCCAACAAACATTGTTAACCAAGGTGACGCTACACTCTCCAGATGCATGTAAATATCCCTGATGCCCAGAACCGCCCTTGGGTAGAGTAATGCGATCAACCAATGAAATGCTTACAAATAATTCAATCGATTATTCGACAGAATGGGTCCATCACCATATTATTCAATAACTTTTTTAATTTTAAAATTGTGTATATTTGAGGTACACAACACGGTGAATTGATATACATACAGTAAAATTATTACTACAACCAAACCAATTAATATCTCCATCACATTTCCAGTATGCGAAACAGTATTATTGATTACAGTCATCATGCTGTACGTTAGATCCCTACACTTATTCGTTCTGCGACAGTCAACGTTTGTACCGTTAGACGAACATCTCCCCATTTCCCCTACCTCCTTGCCCCTGGTAACCACTGTTCAACTCTGCTTCTCTAGAACTCTCAGTGGAGTGCCTATTCGTGCTAGACAATGTGAGAGGCACTCAGGATACAGAGATAGAAAACCTTCCGGTCCCACCTAACTTCATGGAAATCACAACCAAAGTTTCACATCTATGTTAACAGCTAAAACCATTTTTTTTAACCACAGCAAGAAAAATGGAATTCACAAAAATAGAAGAAAGGTATATCAGAGGAACAGAACTAGAAAAAAGTACATTCTCACCCCCAGGTAAAAGAAAAAAAAAACCTATAAATTCATGGTACAGAATTTATCTTGAGCTGTGAAAGATATCAAGTGGAATCCTTTAGAAATCCGCCAAAGCCTACAAATCTTATTCAAAGGCACGAAAGCAAAGCTAGGTTCTTCAGCTCAGAAGAAACACAGTCGGTGCCTCGGAACCGATTCCAGAAGGTGTGGTCCTCACAAGCCAGTGGGTGAGCCCGCGGGTCCAGGAAGTGGCATGAATTTACCTCACATTTTAGACACTGATGAAGAAAGCACTCTGTTTTACTGGTACATTCATTCATCTCCATTCCTAGTATCTACAGGGCGCGGAGGGGGAGCAAAACAGTGACTGTTTTTAGAAGGCACGCATGCTCTCTGGATTCAGAAAATATTCAGACTCAGTGTGTGTGAAGTTACGACCGCCACCAACCACACAGCACTTCCCTGAGCTACCAAACTCTCTTCGAGTTGCTTTTGAGTCAACCCCACAGTTTGAAGAATGTGTTGTGTTTCCAAGCTCTAAACCAAATTCTCACTGGTAACGGGTCCTGAAAAAGCTGAAAACAGAACACACACACACACACACACACAGGAGCTAATCCAGCTCCTCCGGGTCCTGGAGCCCACACAGACAATAGGGCCAACGGCTTAATTAGCACCTTCCATACCAAAGCCCGTCAAGGTGAGGCGCAAGAGACAGGGTCATCATTTCATCAGTCATCGGTATCAAGGCGACAGATGAAAGGAACAAAGGGAGAAAAAGACAAAGATGTTGCATTTTTGATGTGCCAAAGGAAAATTGTGGCCGACAACCGAAGAACCTTGAGTGTTTGCCAGGCTTGTGTTACATGAATAGCCTCACAGAACGAAAAACACTTGTACTAAAAGACAATAAAACAACAAAACAACATCGCATATAGGCCAATTGAAACATTCTTAGGAAACACCTGTCTGAAAACTTTCTAACACTTCTTGGCCACCATCCGAACTCACCTGGGGGAGAACCAACCGTGAGAATTCAGTTGGGATCGAGGGCAAATAATTAAGAGGCTGCGTCATTTGCCCGTACTGCACATCTCACGTCTGGGGTGGGAGGTTGCCTGGTTCAAGACCCTGAGTGGAACTCAAGGTCATATCCAGGGAGGGTCATTCTCTCACCTCCCTGACTATCCAGGTGGAAATTAAAGATCCCGGGATACTTTTCAAAATAGCACAGGGGATCACCCAGCTGTCTGGCTTCAGTCTCAATAAAATCCAACTTAATGTTCCCAGCTGGGAATGAGTCCTTCTCGAATATAGAGGAGTCTGTGTTCGAGTCCACAATTATTAAGCTGTCCTTCGAGCACTGTAATTACTTTACAATCCACAGAGGACGTTAAGATACTTGGAGAGTGAGGGATGCTATGAAAAAGTCAATTCTATTGTAATTTATAATTGAATTTATCCACAGAGAAACAATCGGGCACTAAATGAAAGCGTCTTCTAGGGAAAAATTCACAGGTGTAGGCTTTACAACTATCAGAGGGCTTAGCTCCAAGAAAATTCCAATTCCAAAATAATAACTTTCAACAAAAAAATAACTTTTGGGTTGAGTGTTCATACTTTTTAAAAAATATCCAAAAATAACATTCTAATGGCTCAATTCCCTATTAGTTTAACATAGACTCAATTTAGGGGGGAAAAGATCTAATGTAAAATGAAGATAAACTAAAACACAGTTTCTCCTGTTGAGAAGAAATTTATCACCCTTAATATATAATAGCAATGGATAGATGCTATGTGCTTTGTTTAAAAATTAAGAAAATTGGGGCACCTGGTTGGCTCAGTCGGCTAAGCAACCGTCTCTTGATTTTGGCTCAAGTCACGATCTCAGGGTTGTGAGATCCAGCCCCGCATCAGGCTCCCGGGTCAGCGTGGAGTCTGCTTGAGATTGCCTCCTTCTGCCTTTCCCCCTGCTCACGCCTCCTTCTGCCTTTCCGAACCCTGCTCACGCTTGTGCTCTCTCTTTCTCAAATAAATAATTAAAAACCTACAAACTGTATCAACTTTATACTAACCTGTTACAAGCAAAATAATAAGAGGGAAGCAAGTATGATGTCTTAAAGTGGAACAAAATAACAGCATCTTTTATGTGTCAAAGCTCATACGAACAGCTATAAAGGACATATCTAAGTGTAAATATTGCATCTATAATCCATCTTTCAACCTATGATCTGAAAGGTACTTCTTTTTTTCAAGATTTTATTTATTTACTTGAGAGAGAGAGAGAGAGATAGCATGAGTGGGGGGAGGGGCAAAGAGAGAGGGAGAAGCAGACTCCCTGCTGAGCAGGGAGCCCAATGCGGGGCTCAATCCCAGGACCCTGAGATCATGACCTGAGCTGAAGGCAGATGCTTAACCGACTGAGCCACCCAGGCGTTCCCTGAAAGGTATTTCTGTTACTGCAAGAGAAAAGAGCAAAGAATAAATAGGATAATGTGTTATTTTAGCTGTTGCTGCATAAAAAAGGTTATCCCAAAACTTACCAGCTTTAAACAGCAAGCATTTATTCCTCATAATGTCTGTGGGACAAGAATCCAGGTGTGACTGAACTGGAATGACTCCAGGGAGGAGCCCAGGGTCTCTTTCAAGGTTCAACCAAGGTGTCAGCAGGGTGTGGGTCTCATCTCAAGGCTCAAGTAGGGACAGATCTACTCTCAGGCTTGTTCATGTTTTAGCTGGCTGGATTCGGTTTCCCACAGGCTGTAGAACTAAGGGCATCAGTTCCTTGCTGGCTGTTGGCCAGAGGCCTCCCTCACTTCCTTCCACTTGGGCCCCTCTGTAGGGCAGCTCCCAACATGGCAGCTGAAGCAAGAAGCAAGACAACAAGAGGGAAGATGTACTCTTTCTATTCACCTAATCCTAGAAGTGATTTCCACTACTTTTTTTTAAATTCTATTTGCTAGAAACGAGTCACTGTTGGTCCAGCCCACAGTCAGATACAGGGGGACTGCACGAGGTGTGAATACCAGTAGGTGGAGATGAAGGCCACCTCAGAGATTACCTGCCACTAGCATGTACTTCTGTGGTGAAGAGTAAGCTTTACCCGAAGTGAGGTCTGCCCTCTGACTCAGCTCCTGAGAGGTGACCTCTAAACCTTGGAACTGCCTGAGTACAAGCAGTGCATTTGTTATTCATGCTAGTCCCCTGGATAGTTGGTGCCAACAAGATGCCTCAGGATGGGGAATGGCTATGAGAAAGACCAGCCACGTGATCGGAGGGCTAGGGCTCTGGGCCACATGGTATCAGTGGCCTTCTAAGGAGAAGAGGGTGGAGAATGAGCCCTGTGGTCAAGGACACAGTCATGCCTATGTAATGACACACATTAGGGGACACCGAGGACACTGATGCTTTGTATTTGGGACCCTCCAGTCCCAGATTCTGCCCTATGTATTTCTTCCTTTTGCTGTAAGAAAACTGTAATTGTGAGTTTAGTGCTTTCCCAAGTTCTGTGAGCCATTCTAGCATATAATCGCACCTGAGAGAGCTCATGAGGGACCCCCATGTTTATAACTCATGTGAGGGCTGCCCTGGGGGACTCCCGCACTTGTAACTGGTGTCAGAAGTCTTGGGCAGGGGCACCTGGGTGGCTCAGTCATTAAGCGTCTGCCTTCAGCTCAGGGCGTGATCCTGGGGTCCTGGGATCGAGCCCCGCATCAGGCTCTCGGCTCCACTGGGAGCCTGCGTCTCCCTCTCCCTCTCCCCCTGCTTGTGTTCCCTCTCTCACTGGCTGTCTCTCTCTCTCTGTGTCAAATAAATAAATAAAATCTTAAAAAAAAAAAAAAAAAAGAAGTTTTAGGCGGACTCGGTGGTGTTGGAGGACTGTGCCCTTCACCTTGAGTCTGGCTAACTCCAGGCTGTACCTAAGAGACTTTTGCTCTTCTATTTATCCCACAAGAAATTGTCTGTTTTGTTTGTTTGTGTTTTAGTTTTATTTCTGTTTTTGAAGACAATTTCCTCAGGAGATGTCCTAGATAAAAAGGTAGGGAAACTACTCTTATTCTTTAAAAGTCCCATCAAGTGACCGCCCCCAAGGTAAGGGAGCCTCCAGGACTATGGTGAACCCTGTGTCGAAGCAGGACAATTGGAACATGAACACAATGACGTGAACTTTATGAATCCTAGCAAATACAATGGCAGCCAAATTACTGACACGTTTGCCAATCTGACACCACAATAATATTTTGATATTTTTAGCTCAGTGTATTTTACTATTTGAAGGTAAGTTATTCCTTCATCATAGTCCCCCATCAGAGTAAATATTTACTGAGAGGATTCTATGCGCCAAGCACTGACAGTGCTTTCCAGAACGCCTCCATGTAACCCACCCAGAAGGTCACGATTACTACATTTTACATCGTATTTTACATATGGGGAAACTGAGGAACAGAGAGACAAAGTTGTCCAGAAAAATGGCATTCTAAATGCACATTGAAAAGCCAGTTAGCAGATACTATACTCATTCTTGGGAGGGTCATTTTTACTTAGAATATAAAATTGATTGGCAAGCAGTAGGCTTTGATTTTTCATTGCTGTGGCTTGATCACTGTAGATTTCATTGCCTTTTCTAAAGGCAATAGAAATTATGTGTAAAATTTTTAAAAACTTTTAAAACTATCTTCTTTGGAATAAGGATTGCAAACCCTAAAGGCTCCGGGGTTGCGGAGATGACAGGAATGAGGGGGTAAAGCAGCTGGGTGTGGCCCCACCTACAGGCAGCAAAGACCACATGGTCCCACTGCTGCCCATGGGGACAGCGTCCAAGCATTGCCAGCCTCTAGGTTTTTCCCGAAAACCCCAGAAACCTGGCGTTTTCTGTGAATACATCTGATCTTTAAATGTTGGCAACAAATTCATTTTTTAAAAATTCTGTAAGCTAAGCGAAACACATCAGTGGTTCAGAATTCTGCCCTAGAAAAATGAACAAAGAAAACAATAGTTATTTTTGTTCATTTGATCCCTACAAAGAATCAAACCAGATAATCCTGGCCAGGGATTGCTGCCAAAACAGCTTGACTCTGGAGAGTGGATCACTTCACAGAGTAACTCTCCACCTCCCGAACTTTGCAGACACTGAGCTGACCAGGGAGAGAGAGGGCTAAGAAAGGCATCGTTAAGTCATGAGTTCTTGAGGTTGGGAGAAATCTTCAAAGATGAGCTAATCCATTAAAGGAATCCCTTCGACAAGTATTTCTAACAAATAATTACTCCGTTTCTTCTTGAATCTTCTAGGGGACCAATTTGAAGGCAGCCCGTCTCATTTCTTTTTTTTTTTTTTAAGATTTTATTTATGTATTCGACAGAGATAGAGACAGCCAGCGAGAGAAGGAACACAAGCAGGGGGAGTGGGAGAGGAAGAAGCAGACTCATAGCGGAGGAGCCTGATGTGGGGCTCGATCCCGGAACGCTGGGATCACGCCCTGAGCCAAAGGCAGACACTTAACCGCTGTGCCACCCAGGCGCCCCCCATCTCATTTCTAAAGGGCTCCAACGGCTATGAAAATTCTTCCTGATACTGGCTTGAAATGTGCCCTCCACTCACTGGTACTAGAAAGTTCTCTGGAGCCACATGACGACCCTTCCAATTTTCAAAGACATCCTTCACCCCACATTTTCTGTTACTTCAGGTTAGCACCCCCTGGTCCTTCATACAAAGTGCTCTTGGATTTTCTCCATGCCCTAGTCCCCCTCTTCTGAGCTGCTTCAGGACATAGGCTCCCTTTTAAAACAAAGCATCTACAACTACACATGCAGAGAATGAGCTCTGCCTGCCCCCCGAAGTAAAACGGCCACGCTCGCTTCCCGATGAGAAGACCCTACAGGACACCGTGCAGCCCACGTGGCTATATAATCGAGGGGTTGAGATGAAACAGTCAAATGACTCCTTTAAATTTTCCATTTTAATTCATAATCTGAGGACTAAATTATTCTGGATCCTACATTCTAAGGTAATAGATTCACTTAGAAGTGTGGCTTATCTTTCCTGCCCACGTTTCTTCACAAAAAATACTCACTCTTTGTTTACATGTTTGATGTCATCTCTGCCATCGCGAGAGCTTCTTTTGGAATCATGCGAAGCCACTTTCCCAAGCCAACATCTTTAGCTCTAAGTTGTTCGAAATAAGGTCTTTTTAAAATGTTTCGCTCATCAGGTCATGATCTCAGGATCGTGGATAGAGCCCCCAGTCAGACTCTTCACTGGGCGTGGAGCCTGCTTAAGATTCTCTCTCTCTCTCTCTCCCCCTCTGCCCCCTGCCCCCTGCCCCCACTCATGCTCTCTTTCTCTCAAAAAAAATGGGGGGGTACTGGAGGGGGACCATTTTACTGTAGTACCATATATATAGAAAGATGCATAAAGCATTTTTATTTGGCCCGCTGGCTGTGTGCAAGGTGGACTGAGCCTTACACTCATCACAGGGCCAGCACCTCAGGAGCCCCCCCATCTCCCTCCTTCAGAGGTAACCACCCTCTAGCTTCTAGCACAGTCTATTAGAGCTGCCTAGTTTCAAATTTTATGTAAGTGCTTTTTTGTGTTTGGTTCCGTTTGGTCAAGATTCATCCAGACTATTTCATTTTGTCATTGTACCTATGGTTCAAGGAATCCAACACTGTTTAAATCTGTGTGTGGTACATTTACTAAAAATGTTCTCCTAAGCCACAAGTGTCCATTTGCATAGTATTAGGCAATCGGGTTTTTAAATTCATCTCCTAAGTTAAGATGTGTCACTTCTACATTATGACCCCTTCCTGGTTAGGCTTTGTGGAGTGCTTTCTGAAAGATCAAGGAAAGACTTGCTCTTGTCAACATTCAACATTTCAAATTGTGAGGTCTTACAACTGGGAACAATCACAAAATTGATATTAAATTTCTTTGCTTCCTTTTTTAACCCATTCTCTCAAGGACCTTCCCTGAGAATCAAAACTAGCATTGACTGAGGTATTGTCATGCTAATATGTCTTCCTAATACAATATGTTCTTTTCTCCTGTAAATGAGGAAACAGACCCATACATACAGAGAACAAACTAGTGGTTGCCCGAGGGGCAAAACGGGTGCAGGGGAGTGGGAGGTACAGCCTCCCAGTTAGGGAGGGAATAGTCTTGGTGATGAAAGATGCAGCATAAGGAATATAGTCAATGCCATGGAAGAGTGTCGTACTGTGACAGATGGTAGCCACACTTGTGGTGAACACAGCATAACATATAGAATTATTGGATCATGTGTTGTACACCTGAAACTAATGTAACATTGTCAACTATACTTCAATTTAAACAAATGAGTTAGAACTTGAATATAAGGTGGCGCTTTTTTTCCATAATGGATGACTTAGAAAAAAAAACATACATTCAGGTGTAAAATGTGTCTCATATTAATTAACCTCTTATCATTTGGGTCCCACCATTGTCTCCTATTGAGTCTGTGATCAATAAAAATACCCCGATCTTTCGCACATAAAAGCCTATTAAACTATTTATCCCCAAAGCATATTTATATTTACACTTTTATTTTTTCAAGGTTTTATTTATTAGAGAGAAAGAGAGAGAGAGAGAGAACAAGCCCAGTGGGGGGGGGGGCAAAGGGGGAAGGGCAGAGGGAGAGGGACAAGCAGATTCCCGGTTGAGCTGAGAGCCCGACGAGGGGCTGGATCCCAGGACCCTGAGATCATGACCTGAGCTGAAGCCAGATTCTTAACCAACTGAGCCACCCAGGGACCCCTATACTTACACTTTCAAACAAATATAAATTTTTTTATATTACAATTTTACATTAAGATGATCTGGTCTGTATATAATGCTGAGGATTTTCCAAAGCACTCTGAAATATGCATGATCACAACTCGATGCAATAGTCCAGGGAATAAATTATTACATGCATTTTTATAGATAGGAACATAATTATCACTGCTACACTTCACTTTGTTTGAGGGATAAAGTTCATGTTTTATAAAGGGCTCATTCAAATGAAAGAAGATATTACGTAACAAAATTGGCAAAAAGTCACGGTCACCAAAAAAATAAGAAGAGTAAAATACACAGGGGAAAATATCATTGCTATAAATTTTAAAAAATCAAATTGAAATAATAATGAGTGCCACTTCCAACCTAGCCAATGAACAAAAGGATCAGGCAAAATCCAAAGCTGATAAAATTGCAGTAAAACTGTTACACTCGTTATTTGCTGGTGACTATATAAATTAGCATAATTCTTCTGGAAAAGTAAATTGATAGTATGTATTTTTTTAAATGTCAAAAAACTCATTCCCTTTAATCAACTATCCTCTTGTGTAAAACTTACTCTCGAGGAAATAATTCAGAAGGATAAAAGAAGTCGTTTGCAGGAAGATGTTCACTGGAGCAGTACTTACAATAATAAGAAAAGGAAAAAGCTGAGGTTTCTTTCAAATAAAATAAAACAAAGCATTGTTCAAATGACTCCATCACCCAATCTCTCTCACACTCACATAATGATACTTTGCAAATAGGAGAGAAAAAAATTGCTGTTTCTCCATTCTCATCAGCCTAGTTTACTCCCAATATTACCAAAGAGGAATACATTGCATTTCATATGATACCTTCTCCTTGGGTTTTCTCATCTAACCACGCAGTTAAGTTTGGATTTGTTCAAGAATGATCTGTGCAGCCCGAGCCTGAGAAGGCGAACAGGGGCTCCAAAACCTCTCAAGCATGGGGATCTTCCAAAACAGAGAGGTGCACACTGGCAGATGGATTGTGTGATGCAAATATATTTGCATGACTCTCCAGGAAATCGGAGCAACCGCTTATCCAGTGATCGTGCCCTCCAAGCAGTTTGGAGGCACACCACGTGAACGCATTCCCAACAAGCAGCTCTCTTTTAGTGTAAAAAATGCATAGCAGCCCCTCAACTAACTACCTTGTTGCTGGGGGAAGGAGAGCCTCATCCATGCCCTTAGTGACAAGCAGACCCCGAATAAACACAACTTAGACTTTAACATGAAATTTAATTTTCTCCTCGAAGGGAAATGTTCATTTGGTTCATATATTAGCTGGGATGTGCAGGGCATACCTGGGAGCAGAAAGGTTGTGGGAGGTTTTCGCCTTAAATAATCTGGTGCCTTAACTTCCCCTCCTAGGGGACCAGAGAACCCGCTCAGACCGCTGAAACGTGCTCAACATCGCTGTTGGACTTCCCAACGTCACACATTTCTGGCCACTGCGTGACATGTTTATTGGTCTTGACGGGCGAGGAAGAGAACAGGAACCTGCAACCTTGCACCCACCTGACTCGGCTGTGGGCCGACCAGCCTCGGTGTGGGCTTTGTGGAGCCCCACGCCTAGCCAGAGCCCCGCCTGCTATTAACCCCCTCACATCCAACTCGCTGTAAAATGTGTACCAGCAATTTGTACCAGTTAAATACACGGCTGGGGTAATGAAGCAGGTTACAGATCAATATTATTTGGTCTGCAAACAATCCCGTAAAAGGTTCCAGAGGGTTGTGTCTTGAGGACTGTAGCTTACTTGTGGGGCTTTGCCAGGAAATGGCTAATTATGACACCTGCATGCATTTCGACGCAATTGGGCCCGGAGGACCGGCCACCTCGCGTATACAAGTCCGCCTTGCCTCTTCGGCGGGGCCGCCACGGTCTCCCCGTGCAGACGAGGGTGAGCAAACGGCCTTGTGAGCAGCGCCTTTGGAGAAAATGGCTCAGCTCACCGTGGCTAGCGTGCAGGACTAGCATTTTTCATCCACGTTACGTCCTCAGGCAACCAGTGCCAAAGACGTTGGCACTTAAAATGAGCCTCCTGCATGTCCCCTATTCACTCTAGGCCTTCTGGAGGAGCGCTAATTTTTCATGAAAAGCTACCTCACAGACTGGACTATTATCGGAGAATAACTTCTCTGTCCCTCGAGATCAGGGATTCTGTTCATGGCCTCTAGGAATGCTTCCTAAACCTGGAGGCAGAATTGGCAACGGGTAGAAGGAAAAGGAGGGGTTGTGTGGCTTTTATTTGTTTCTCGAAGACGACTGTGGCTTGGCTCTGCCTGGTGTCAATGCTCCATGTCTGCTGTGGGGACCTGTTGAAGAACTTTGAGAAAGGGCGCGTGAGCCATCTCCTTCTCTCCCTGGGCAGATATGGCTCTACCATTGGGGCCTCACCAATGGAACAGGAAAAGGAAGCTATTGCGTGTTCTGGCCGAGGTTTTTAAGAGTGGCTGTCCCTCTCACACATCCTTTCTCCTTCCACAGCTCAAGACGCTGGCAAGGGTGTAGGGCATGATGGCACCAGAAGACAAAAGAAGTCTGGGTTCCTGAATCACCATGTGGAAGCAAGCTCTCCACCAGCCAGGCACAGCTGCCTCAGAATGGAGAGCAAAAAGCTGAAGTTCTGTCACGTCAAACCATTATACGTGTCCACACAGACTGGTCTCCCCTAACGCAGACAGTGAATGACAGACATGGTCAGATTCGCATTTTAGAATGAGCCTCACATTTCAAATATGGTTTTTGTGATGCAGAGAAACATCAGGCTTTCATTTTTCTGCAACACTTTGTGTATTATCACTTTTCAAAGTGCCCGACACATCCCATCATTCCCAGAGCGCCAAAATCTTAGACAACAAACAGCATTTTATTTATAGATTCGCTGCGGGGTCATCTCCTTCAGACGTCGAAAACAAGGGCAAGAAGTCTTCCCATACTATTTCCCTAAGTATTACATCCAATTTTCCCTTGAATACTTCTAGTTCTAGTGTCCTGACAGCGTCCTGAGCACAATTATTCTACTGTCTGATTGACCTTCGTGGTTCAGAATGTTCTTTTCCTCAGTGTCAGACTTTAGTTTTCCTTCTCCTGACTTCAGAGAGCTGGTCAGACTCTGGCGAGTGAAAACCCAAAATATGGCCTTAAATCACTGACATTCTCCCTGGACGTGATCTCACTGAAGCGTCATAACAAGGGTACAGAACAAGATCTTCATCCAACAGCCTCGGAGATTTTAAACAACTCAGCCATGGTGACAACACAAGGGGTAAAACCGTGACTGAGACTTGGTCTGAAGAACTTAGTCCACTTGGCTTCCTGGTATTCGATGGAAAGCAGCAATCTGGCCACTGACTCATGCTCAAGTTCCTCAAAAGCCTGGGAGTTAAAACTTGGAATTCATTGAGCATTTTGCCTGTGACTGAGTCTACTTCCTGGGACTGGAACCATCTTGGTTCTAAAAGTATTATAATTTCGGGGCACCTGAGTGGCTCAGTCAGTTAAGGGTCTGCCTTCAGCTCGTGTCATGATCCAGGGTCCTGAGATCGAGCCCCGCATTGGGCTCCCCGCACAGCAGGGAGTCTGCTTCTCCCTGTCGCTCTGCCTCTCACACCTGCTCATGCTCTCTCTCTCACTCTGCTCTCTCTCTCTCAAATAAATAAAAAAACCTTTTTAAAAAAAAACAATAAATAAATAAATAAAAGTATTGTAATTCCAGGGGTACCTGGGTGGCTCAGTTGGTTAAGCATCTGACTTCGGTTCAGGTCATGATCCTGGGGTCCTGGGATTGAGCCCCGTGTCCAGCTCCCTGCTCAGTGGGGAGTCTATTTCCCCTGCCCCTTCCTTTTCTCCTCCTCCTGCCCGTGCTCTCTCACTCTTTCATATAAATAAATCAAAAAAAAAAAAAAAAAGTATTGTAATTCCCTTGAAAGTTACAGGGGGGATCTTTTGTAGGTAGGAGGTATCCAGAGGTAGTGAATTCAAGAAAATCACCATTTTGTTGCTCAAAGTGAGCTTTCAGGCCTGATCTGGAGTTGGGGAATTTTGGAAATTTTCATTGGTCTTGATGGGTCCCTCTGTTCATGTGATGGCATTCTGAGACCAGGGTCCCAGGCGTCTCTTGTCTCTTCTTCCCTCCATTCCCCCACTCCTATGAGTAAGAGAAATAGTCCCCACACCCAGCATCACAGCCTCACACTCCATTTCTTGTTCAGTAACACGCAGGTGGTCTTTGCTGGGGGAGGGATCAGCCCAAGAGAGGGAGGCATCCACACTCAACCCTGCTCCTGGGGCAGAGTCACGGGGTTGTGGGGGCCAGGCAGCCCTGAGCAGGTGGAAGTCATGGGGAGTCCATGCCAGACTCATGGCCAGGGCTGGGTAATGAGGTCAATGTGAACACAACTGGAAGGCACATTCCTCAGGACACACAGGCCGAGTGGAAATAGCCTGACCTTATGCTGTAGAATCCAAACCCATCGAGTCAATTGCCAGGAAACATGACATGACCTTTCAGATGCAGTGAACATCTCTGTGAGAGCAGGCTGCCCTGCTCTTTTCCATTTCACTGCTGCCCCTGAGGCTGTAAGTCACTGGAAATAATAGCCCAGGTTCCAAATCTACGCTCCTTTAATGAAACACACACACACAGCACCAAGCATTGACATTGGGGCATGCACACGCACACACACGCACACACGCGCATCTGTGTATATGAGCATACAAACATATATATATATATATATATATATATATATACACATGTACTATGTGTATTCATTTCTTAATTTATTTCAATCCCTTCCAGCTTAATACTGTATGTCCTTTCTTAGCATATTTTCTAGCTTACATTTTGAACAGAAATCTTTGGGATCCAGTGCATGTTTTCAAATGAGAATATAATCCTTATGGCCTCATTCTCAACAGCAGCCAGGGATCCCTGTCTTGAGACCATTAACAAAGCCACTTTCCAGCCCAACACCAACCCAGCCCTGGAGAAGAAGGTCAACTAAATTCTACACTTCTGTTTTCTCTTCTGTCTCCCTTCCATGTTTCTCTATGTTCTGTTAGAATCCAGACCCACAGCATTTTCTTCACGATAAGCAGTGGCATGTTTTCTCTCTTCAGAAAAACTGTTAACTCCTGTAGTTGGGGTCTGAACCTTAAGCCAGGAATGCTTGCCTTGGAAGCTCTGGCGGGGGGGTTCAAAAAATAAGCAGGAAAAAGTTTTAATTAAACAGCCTCTGAGCAGGAAACTGCTCATCTGAAGACTATTAGATCAGAACCTGCCACCCATCACCACGAGCCCTTTGAAAGACTCTGTAAAGGATCTATGGCTCTGAACTTTGCAACAGAAAAAAACTTTCTAGCAGGAAAATGGAAAATGCTAGCAATTCACTTAGAGTCTGAATATGATCCTATTTAAAAAAATAAAAAAGAAACTTGGGGCAGGGGTAGGGGGTCCAATAGGCAGTTCATAGAAATGTTTTCTCTTTGTTGCTGAGGACAAAACAGCATCACAGGGAGCAGGCTAGCTAAACACAGGTTAATTGCATAAGCATTGCATATATTGAGTTCCCCGAAGGATAACGTATGCCAAGATTGCTCTCCTCACATTCTGTGCTCTACTTAAAGCTTGGAATGACAAATGGGCAACTGGGAGGGCTCCCGGGAGCTGTGAAATATATTCCCGATAGATTACAAAATACTTTGAGCAATCATTAGAAAATGTAATCACTACTTTATCATATAAAACTGTTTCTCACTGTTGGAGGTTGATTTTTGTAGGTTTAATATAGCTCTAGGTCATGCTTTATGAATCGCTCTGCAGAAACACTTTGCTGGAAGTTTCCATCAAGGTTAGCTCAGCAACAAGGAGATTAGGGGGCCTGAGCAGGGGTGTGGCCTTCCTTCCCACTGAGCTGGAAGAAGATCATAATTCTTGGTACCTCTGAGAGGGCTTCACTTTGGAGATGCTCCCAGCAAAGACATCCTAGAGTTTCTGTTTTCTGTCGGTAAGCCCCATGAAATTTATAATATCAGCAAGTAATGGAAAACTCACGAGGAGCCAAAGTTGCCCTTGAAAATCCCTTAAGTAGCTCATTATATAGAATAAGAAGAATCAGGATACCTAGCCCCCAGTGAGAGCTTACCATGTGCCAGCTCTATTCTAACCTTAAGAGGGAGGTATGATTATGAGTTCCATTTTATAGATGTGGGAAACTGAGGCACAGAGCGATTAAGTTATACTTGCCCAAGGTCACAGAGCCACTAAGTGGCGGAACCAGAATTTGAACACTGGGACGTCTGGCTCTGGACTAGGCTCCACAGGCCTAGTTCTACTGCCTCTCAGCACATATGGTCTGGTGCATTCTACCCAGTGCATTATCGTGTGTATGTAAAAATCCAGTGTCCGATGAACTGTGAAGAATGAGGATGAATCTTGTGTATCTGCCAGTGATGAGTCTCTCTCTCCCCCAATGCCACTGAAATTATCGTTTTCCTCTTGTAAGGAGCACAGGGAGTTGAATTTGAGTAAGTTAGGTGTTCATCCGATGTGATTTTGCTGTACATGAAGTGATTTTATTCTGTCAGGGCTGACTGAACTGGAGGTTGCAGGGGAGAAAGCTGCGTCCCCCCCAGGCTGAGGCAGTGCAGTCAAGGGCACCCTGCAGCACATGCTGGTCCAGGAATGTGTGATGGCTGGGGCCCTGCTTCCTCCTCTGAGTAACATCAGGATCCAATCTGACTCACGTCAACATCCTTCTTGCTCAAAGTGCTGTCTGTTATACACTTAACCACAGCACTGTGCTTCACAAGCACTTCCGTTTTGAAGCTACCACAGCTAACAAGCCTACTCCCATTTAACCAAAAAGGAGCCCCAGGGCGCCGGACAGCTTACAAGACATTATGGAAGTATTCCTCTTATCCTAAGGCATGAGCAAAACCAAAAACTGGGATTAAACACATGAGAAAAAAAAAAAGGCCTGCCCAGGACAACCAAAAATATTTAAGAACTCCATCTTCCTTCATAGACTCATATAAGTAACTAAATCATCCAAAAACAAACAAATACGTGAAAAACTGTTGGTTGATGGGAAAGATATGTTGTCACTTGGAACATTTCCAGGAGAAAATGGAGTGGCATAATCCCTGAACAAGTCACCACAGAGCTGTATCATACCCTTCGGTCTTAAAGGCACAGAGCCCTGGTGTTGTTGTCTCCCAGGGAAAACTCACAGTAGTCAAATCAAGAGAGACTGATGTATAAACCCAATGCCTTCAGATTAATGGCCTTGGTATGCCTGGACTATTTTCTCAGGCACAGTCAGGAGAGAATACAGAATAGAAAACCAAATTACAATCAGAGAGAGACTTGAACACCATGAAATTGAAACCAAGACACGTACCAGACCTGAAGACTGTAGCTCAGCAGATATGTTTGAGGCATTCTTCCCCATCATGGGAAGAACCTTGCCAAAGGGCATCACCCTAAACTCCTGCAGCCCAGTCCACAGCCTCACCACAACCTCACCTCACAGCAATAGTTGGTTCCAACCTCCAGCTTCTTTGACCTCCCCAGAAGCAGGAGCACACAACCCCTCCTTGGAGGTTGGAGTCCCAGATCCCTGGCACCCCTCTTACAGCCTCCTGAAGTTCCATCAGCAGCCAGCTATGCCCCCTCCTCCACCCTTTGATTCCCAGCTCTGCAGGGCCCCACCCCTAAGCTCCTGGTTCCCATAACCCTACGTTCTGGTAGTAGCTTCCAACAGTTGCTATCACTGTGTTACTTGTGTTTGTTCTTTCAATCCTGCCATATTAAATCATCCCTACTGATGTAGCTACTGTGTTTTCTGTCTCTCTGTTTTCTCGACAGGACTCTGACCATTACACAACTATCTTTATCTCATTTGTACATTCTCTTAGGTACCTTCTTGCTTCTCCAATGTTGCTCCCAACTGTAGGTGATACAGCTGCTTATGGATGGTGGAGGGACTGAACAAGGGGAAAGATGCCAAAATATTCCCTATTTCTCCCTGAGATGGTTTGCATGGATAGCCATCACCCAGAGTCCTCTACACCGTGCCTGTCAGAATCACCTTGGGAGTTTTGTAAACACACAGATGCTGGGTCTTACATCTGAGTCACTCACTCAGAATCTTCAGGGGTCAAGTTGGGTAGCTACAGATTCTAAAAGCTCCGCAAGTGATTATGCTTAGTAACCTAGGTTAAAAACCACCAATGGACTGAGACAAGTCACAGATGTTGTCCACAGGCTACTCTACAAGCACCCTGATGGACCCCACCTCTGGACTCTAGCAGCTCACAATTAAAGACAGGTTAGACTCAAACACATTTCCGTTTTCAGTTCTGACATGGCAAAAGCTTGGAAGTTGTCACTCCCCTTCTTAGAAGAAAAGGCTGAACAAACTGAAAATTGGTGGCTTTTCTTAGACCCATCAGAGCATTGAGCTCTGGAGAGACAGGTGAATCCAGAGTCACCATGGAGATCTGCTCACCTGGAGTGGAAGCCTGTGGAGCCATAAGCTGGTTGGAACACTTAAAAGGCAAGCTGGAGAAACTTCCAGAGGCTGGGTGTAGTAGTGTAAGAGTAAGAAACTTAGGGGCTACAGTCTGGTAGGACCCCCGCACTTTTGTGGGTTTTGCCACCAGGTTGTTACAGTGTGGATCTGAGAAAGAGCCCCTCACAGCTCTAGCAGTGGCATAGGCAGAATAACCGTTGTGAAATACCTCTGAGAATTCTCCACAATGAAGGGTTCCTCTCCAAGGGAAAAGGCTTTCACACAACCTCATCCCAGCACAGGAAGGGCACTCCTCTACCTCCAGCCCCTCTGGACTTTCCATCTCACCTGAGGAGGTGGGGGATAAGCTACTCCACTGGGGAAACGCCTGTGAAGGCCACAGCCCAGAGAGGCCCACTGAAAGACTGAGATGTAATTGTAAGAGCACAGGTCACGTCCATCCCCTACACTTGATACCCCACCAACTGGGCTCCAGCAAACGTCAGGGGATCACAGCTGAACAAGCTGCAAGGAGCAAACTCTGAGGACTGGTACCTATGCAAGCCCAAAGCCAAAGGGAACACAAAAACAAGGACACTGGGGTAATATAAAGTTCCTGGTTATTTAAAACTGAAAACAATAGCAAAAATATCATATACACCATTTAAAAATAAATAAAGCGTCTGGCACCTATGGCTACAGCAAACTCTAAATACAGCCCAACTCCTAGCCAGATCGACATCAACCCTCCCACAAAGACTTCTTCAACTCAGTTCCTACTATCAACACAACATATCCAGCTTTCAACAATTACCAGATACGCCAAGAAAGAAAAAATAAGAAAAACATACACTGGAGAAACAAAGCAAGCATCAAAACCAGACTCCGATGTGTGTCCTGGGCGTTCATTGCTCTCGTCCCAGGCCTCTGTGACATCACCTGCTCCAATCTGAGGGTTGCCATGGTCTGGGTATCAGTCAGAACCCTCCACCCTGAGCACTTGTAACCTCAGCCGGCAAATTTTGCATCCTCCAATGCTCACATTGAGGTCGGATGAAGAGGGAAAGAGACAATTTAAGTGTAAAGTCTCATAACAAGAAAAACCACAGGGTGGTCATTTTCCTTGGTTTGTATTGGTACATCTTCCTTTCCCTTTACCGTAATATCCCACATGCTACAAATGCTCCAACATATGTCTTTTATGTCCCCGAAGAAGTGTTTGGGTGGACTGGGAGCCTAGTTACGATCAATAAGAAACCATGTTTGCCATACGGAAGGGCATTCCCATTTCAGACTGCTGAAAATGCCAATTCGCTTTCCTCATTCATGGTGGCGAGGTTTCTGGTGTCCCCGGATGTACTTTATGTGTTGAGGGAGCTCCGTGTTCTGCATTTGTAGAGGAAAAAGTGGGACCTGAAAGTACGGAGAGCCGCAAGGGCCAAAATACCAGCAGAGGCGGCCCTGGGGGATCGGGACTCAGAAGAGGAGCCTGGAAGAATAAAGGTGGGTATCCGAGGAAACCAGCTTCCAAAAATTACCCCAAGGAAGGCCTACATCCTGCAGGCATGAGCAGACAGGAGAATGTACTGGGGATAGGGATGGAAGTGTTGGCTCTCACAAGACCACCCCCCACCAGAGTCTCTCCCACTGTCCAGGAACCAGGGTCTACAAAGACAGTCCACACTCCATGACATGACAGGCAGAACAAATGATCCAGAGAACTGAGCTCAGGTGTCCTCCGCAGACAGCTTTGGGTTCCATGTCTGGGAAAATGGATCCAGCATGTCCTTTCTGGAGCCTTCTACCCAGCTCCCTTTGGTGGAAGAGACAGAGAATGACTCAGACAGGGAGAAAAACAGCAGCTCTACATTAGCTCCTTGTGGCTGCAGTAACGAAATTCCACAAGTTTTGTGTCTTAAACCACATGCACATAATCTCTTACGTTTCTGGAAGTCAGAAGTCCAAGAGGAGTCTTAGGGGAGCTAAAATCAGCGGGTCAGCGGGTCAGCAGGGTTGCGTTCCTTTTGGAGGTTCTAGGGGCGAATCTGTTTCCTTGACTTGTCCAACTTCTCCCAGAAGCCGCCAGCATTCCTCCATCTTTAGAGCCAGCTTCCTGCCTCCCTCTTACAAAGACCCTTGTGATTACATCGGACCCAAGGTGATTTCCCCCATCTCAAGATCCTTAACGGAATCACACCTGCAAAATCCCTTTTACCACACAAGGTAATAGGAACTAGGAGGTGAGCATCTTCGGGAGCCATTACTGATCCACCATATGCTCTTACATTTTTTAATGTATTACTTTCTTAATGTTTCTTCAGGATAGAATATATAGCCAAGCACAGAAATCTTTACTTAATAGTCACAGGTCAGGTTTTCCTATAAGAAGCAGCCTCTTGAGACAGAGATTTGCGTCCTGGTAGCTGATGGGGGAATGATCCCAGATTTACGTGTGATGGCAGACCTAGGTCATGACGAGGCAAATGCTCCCCTCATCTGAGGGGAAACATCAGCAGATTACCTCGAGGATGCAGCAAAAAACCACAGGTAAACAAAAATGGCATCCAGGGAGTTGTTACACCTGTCAGAAAGTGCAGAGACTAATGGCTGCCTTGGGTAAGCTCATAAATGTTAAGACCAGAGGTCTTGCGGCCTAACTTCATCATTTTACAGCAGGAGAAACTAAGGTCCGGAGAGATTGTTGCCCAAGGTCACACCAATGGCTCTCAGAGCAGACTTTTAGTCCTAAACTTGAGTTTCCACATGAAGCCTGGTGTCTTATTCCTAGCTCACTGATTCTTTTTTTTTTTTTTTTTAAGATTTTTATTTATTTATTTGACAGAGAGAGAGACAGCCAGCGAGAGAGGGAACACAAGCAGGGGGAGTGGGAGAGGAAGAAGCAGGCTCATAGCGGAGGAGCCTGATATAGGGCTCGATCCCACAACGCTGGGATCACGCCCTGAGCCGAAGGCAGACGCTTAACCGCTGTGCCACCCAGGCGCCCCCCTAGCTCACTGATTCTTATTTAACATACAATACCAATGGCACTCTCCAGTTTTCCCTCTCAAGGTTCACATGATGCTGTGGGGTGAGGGAGAGGGAAACACTAGGCAGAAACAGCAACAAAAAGAAAAAAAAAGAAAGAAGAAAGAAAAAAAATAGCCTAGGAATGCAGAAGGAGAAAGAACCAATGAAGGAGAAGTTCTGGAAAGCTGCCCAGGGATATTTAGTGTGAGAATATCTTGATCATTCCTGAAGACACTGCACTGCAACTGGGGTTCATAATCACTTTGAGTCATGAAGAAAAAATAAAATTGTATGCATCTTATGAAATGATGAGAAATGTGCCATCCCTATGAAAATATCTTCCATCCAATACACTTTGGAAAAGGTTTGGAGCAAAAAACTCCCTACTCTGATCACCCCCAAAATGGACAAGAAGAGGTTTAAATACAGCATCTTTATTGAAAATGGTATAATTTGAAAAATCCATTGCTGTGGCATAAACATTTCATCACCCAAATACAGCAACACTAAATACAAACAGTTCTGGGAACACAGCCCAGATTACGTGGGCCTCTAATCACATTTTACATTATTTCCCAAAGTGATAAAGAATAAACTCGTCAAAATTTTTTCAAGCGAGAAAAACAGACAAAATGAGTCTAATCCCAGGCAAGCTTCAGTCACTCCCTATATTATTTACAGAGGCACAAATTTATTATGCATTTTCTGTTGTTATCTGAACTTCTGGAATTTAGCAAGAAAAGAATGTGAAGCTTGGGGATATGGAGGAGACAGAAAAATAGACCCAGTAATAACCATAAATCCTGAAGCATGTGGATAAACAGAATGCTGATGCCTTGAACCAAAAAGCCACAATAACGTGGTGTTAAAACAAATACATCCGCCTCTCTAATAGAAAGAGGTCTCAGGGTTCCATTCATGTGAAAGGATAGCAGATTTTTGCTCCATAATAATAACTGTTATTATTATTTATTAAGCACCTATCATACAATGGATGCCTGAGGCACCTTTTTTAAATGAAAGAGAAAAGATTCTTTTTTTTCAAATCAGTGCTGAAGGCCTTATGAAATAAGAAGATTCTATAACCAATTTAGGAAAGATAGTAACCGGAGCAATGTGCTTTTTCCCTTGTGCTCCATTTAATGCTTCCAATCAACACCAAAGAAAGCCTCTTGTCCTTCCTGGCCTTGGGAAAAAGAATCAATCCTAAGTGCCTACAGGAACAAGGGACTACGGGGCAGTTATCAAGGACCCATTGGAGCTTCAAATATCACAAAAGCTCTACCTTTATTAATAACAAGTACCTACTCGTAATACTAAACGTTAAAAATGAATCACATATTACAAATGGAACTGCAGACAAAGACCCTGCTCAGAAATTATTTGCTTAATTGGGACAATGTGTCAATATTTTAGCTGGGTCTACAGAACTAGGACAAGTCACTGATTAGGTCACAGGTCTGTTGAATAACCAATAAAGTTAACAAATAAATCAACTATAACTTGCTTTGTAAACGAAAAAGATCTATCAGCATACAGGAAAGACGGACGGAAGGATGGATGGATGGATGGATGGATGGATGGATGGATGGACGGATGGATTTAAGAACAGAGAACAAGAGAGAGAAAAGGACAGAAGAATTTCTTGCTGCTAAAAGCTGCTCAAAAATTTTCATAAGCCCAGGCTCCAGATTTCAGCTGTCTTCAGCAAGACTTACATCACCCCCAAATGAACCCCAATTCTGGGAGATACCATCTTTCTACCAGGACCAAAAGTCACTTAGGATGTTTTGTGATTGTCTGACTGGATTAAACCCTCCTGAGAGACAATGACTGTTCGGTTTTATAGAGGCCAAGCGCATGGACTTCACCAATTATTTGTAAGTGAAGAACACCACAGAGGGAAACAGTAGGAGGCCCTGGAATTTGATTAAATTCGCATATGCTGAGTAAGTTCAAGCACCTCTAAAAGTAGCTCCGTCTAAGGGATAAACTACAAATTGGCAAATGATGGCTGTGTGGGAAGTCCCCAGAGTCCCAGATAAAAGATCACTACCTACCTACCACCAGAGTCCAGCTGTGGAAACGTGTTGAAGCTGTGACCTAAAATAACAGAAATAGTCACTAGCATTTCCTCTCCGTACAAACCAACTTATAATCTCACAAAGCCCTGTATTGTTATTATTTTCCCCACTTCTCAAATGAGGAAACTGAGGCCAACAAAGTTAATTAACTTGCCCAAGAACACGCAGGCTAATGAGAGATGGAGTCAGGATTCAAAGCTGTCACCTGGGTCCTCACCCCACCTCACGTACCGCCACAAGACACCTAAGCAATCCACGGACACACAAGGGGCAACGAAGAGGAGCTTGGCAGGATCCACGGGGCACTGACTGGCGGGAGAGCTCCTGGACAATGAAACACTCCCACTCCCCCCGATTACTGCTGAGATCTCCAGTCACCACCCCCCTCCAGCCTCCTGGTTCCCCCTACCCAAATCTCCCCTGGATCCTGCTCCCCCGACCCAAATCCACCCGAATCCCAACACACCTGCTCATCAAGTCATTCCCTTGTTCTGGAACCTAGAACGGGCCTAAAAAGAACCAAACTCGCAGTCCTCATCCTGACGCGTAAGGACCTGAAAGCTTTGCTCCCTCCCAGCACCGGCTGCCTCACCCCACTCATTCTCCCCCCTCTGCCTGGCTGTCCTCCTCCTTCCCCTCAGCACACCTGATACTCCAGTCCCCTCAGCCCTCCCAGCCTGCCTCAACTCCAACTTCCTCCTGGTGCCTTGCCCTTTTCGGACCTCTCCTGACCCTGACTTTGGTTTTTGAACACGTATTTTCTCCTGTTCCATTCCAATTGTTTCCTTCGTGTGTTTTCTCCTCCCAACAGATGCCAAGCTCCCTGAGGACAGACACTGGCCCTCTGCTTCCCTTGGCAGAATTTTAGGTATACAAAAACATTCTACAAATACTGTTCGGTTGAGTCTCTTCACCTCTTTTGTTCAGTTCAAGCAACATTTACAGAGTGGAAAGCATCATGGGAAGAGTCGGAGATTCAGAAATTATTCCTCCTGCTTTGAGAGAGGTCACTTCAGCCCCATCCCTGTTGACTCATTAATGAATGCCCTCTGATTGGAAAGCTTCTACATCAAGTAGACGAAAGCTACAGTGGATAGTCTGACTATTCGTACGAAGTAACAAACTACCCCAGAACTTAGTAGCTTAAAACCACAACAGTTACTTATTTTGCTCACAGATCTGCAATTCAGGAAGAACTCTGAGTGGCCTTGTCTCTGCTCCAAACAGCGACTTGGACTATGCTTGAAGGATGGACCTTCAAGACGGCTCACCCTCTTGGCTGGCATGTTAACCCTGGAAATCAGCTGGGAGCCAGCGAGGGCTGTGGGCCAGGGCTCCCATTTCCTCTTCACGTGGGCTGTTCATGGAGGTCCAGGCTTGGACTTCCTCACGGCATGGAGACTGGATTCTAAGAGCAAGCACCACAAGACACCCCAGTTGTGAGGTGTGTCACCATCTACGTCCCAGCCTCCGAAGTCACACGGCATCACTCCCACCGTAGGTACGAGCCCACTTACCTTCCAAGGGAAGGAACACACACTCCACCTCCCACTGGGAAGAGAGCCAAAGGCATGTTGCAGCCATGTGGGGAGAATACAACCTGCCGCGGCAAGGCCCAGCGAACAACAGTGACAACTAAGAAACAATTCTTAGCCTCAAGGTGCTCACAGATTTACAGAGAGAAAGATCTAAATAAATAAAGCTAGTGTGAAGGTTTATCGAACTTTTTGACCCGTTAGTATGCCTCAGGTGTTGTGCTGAAGGCTTTTTCCTGCATTTTCTCATTTACCTCCCAAAAACCATATCAAGTAAGGATTCTTATAAGATTTGCTTTGTAGACTAGAAAACTGAGCCATGAGCAGCAAAGCAACTTGTCTAAAGTTTCAGAGCCAGTCATCAAGAGAGACAGACAGACAGACAGAATACTGGGGATCCGGCAGAGCTCTGGCAGGGGAGGCACACTTAACATTGTGCTTTGCAGAGCACCTGAGTGTTGGCCAGGAGGCAGGGGAGGGTTCTAGAAGAGGGGGAACAGCCTCTGCAAAGGATGGAAGTGGGAATGAGAGGTCAGGCACACCACTGGCAAAGCAGGTGGTTCCCAACAGCCAGAACTTTGGGCACAGTGACTGAGGGGACAGGAGGAAACGCCAGAGAGCCATGAGCAGGGGCGGCTCCCTGAGCATGGTCATGCATCACGCAACACAGAACATGAAACTATCTCACACACTAAAGAGGACGAGCACCCTCACATTGTGAGGGAGGAAAAGCTGGGTTTTCACAGGATTAAGCTGAGGAAGCTTCTCAAAAGGTGACAGGGGACTCAAAAGAGCAACAAGCTGCTCATTTTAGAGAAAAGAATATCACCAAGGATCCCTTTCCAGGAAGATTGGTTTACTGCCAGGGGACCACACAAGACTCATGGAAGGGCCTCCCGATCTCTGAGAGCCCACGCCAGGGAGTTCTGGCCCCAGCTCTCCTCGTCTCGTGACCAGATTAAACTTGTGTATCCCCCAAGGCAGAGCTCTTGCACGAAAACAGGCCCAGGACTCCCAGTGTTGTCCTAATTTTGTCTCCTGCACGAAGTCAAGACAGAAGAGAGTCCCAGAAGGTAGGGATAATAAAAAGTCCTGACATCCGCAGATAATAGGAGGCAACATTATCCACAGGGAGCTAATTTATTGCGATGAGTGAGAAGGCAATTGTCAAGCAGCCTTCTGGCACCTTCGGGCTGGCTCAGCTCAGCCCTGGACCCGAGAGCAGCCATGAATCCTGTGCTCCTCCCCCAACCCCACCATGGAACCCGGCTCACATCTTCCCTACCTGATCTGCATCCGTGTCCATCAAAGGCCACGCGTGGGTGCAGAAGAAGATCAATTCAGACAATGTTTAAACCCTTCATTCCTCATTAAGCTCCTCTGGCATTTTAAGGTTACCCTTGGAGGGAGTCTGGAGACTCTCCTGGCTCTGAGAGACAGTGATGCAGCTTCCTGGATTCCTTCTCGGGTGAAAAAAGACTTTTAAATCTCATCTGCTAGACTCTCTGTTACGTATGCACAATGGAATTTTCTTTCTGTCCTCACCATTTCACAGAGCTCATTATCTGGTCTGTTCTCCCACACTTAACTGAGGAGAAATGTGGGTGTGGGCTGGAACACATGGGGACTTGGGAGTCCCAGCTGTGCTCAGAAGTAGCTCCGATGTGGCCAGCCTTTTGACTTTGTGGATCCCCAGCCCCTCATCTAGCACTGACCCCACCTCAAGCGTTAGTGCGGGGTGCGCACAACGTGCTACGTTAACTTGCTCTTGCTGCGTAACAAACAGCACATACTTATTATCTCACAGTTTCCATGGGTCAAGAAATCACACAGCATAGTATGGCCCTCCACATTGGGTCGCAATCAAGGCTCAGGACGAGGTCCCATCCGAAACTCAGGGCCCCCCCTTCCAAGCTCACTTGGTTGTTGGCAGAAGTCAGCTCTTTGCAGCGGTAGGACTGAGCCCCTAGCTCGTAGAGGCCACCCCCAAGTCCCCGACATGTGAGCCTCTCCACAGTCCGACCACATCAGGGCAGCTTGCTTCTTCCAGGCCAACAGGAGCACTGCTCACTCCAGTCAGCTAACGTGGTGTTACACAGTGTAACACAGTCACAGGAGCGACATCCCATTACCTTTGCCGTATTCTATTGCTTAGAAGCAAGTCGTCTGTCCTGCCCGCGCTCACAGGGAAATGATCACATAGGAACACAGACACCAGAGGGCTAGAGTTCTTGGGAGTCAGCCTAGGGTCTGTCTGCCACGATGCCTAACATGGTGCCAGTCTACTGGGTGTCCGAAGCAAGTTTTACTTTTATGTGTGTGACACTTGGTTGGTTTGTGTCAACTTGGCTGGGCTGTAGAGTCCAGTTGTTTGGTCAAACACCAGAATAGATGTTGCTGTGAAGGTTTGTTTTTTATAATATGATGAACCAACAATCAGTAGATGTTGAGTAAAGCAGATCAGCCTCCATAACGGGGATTAAGGGCCTCATTCAATCAGTTGAAGGCCCAAGGAGCAAAGACTGAGGGATCATGAAGGAGAAGCAACTGCATCTCAAGTCTGCAACATAGAACCCCGCACGGGTTCTCAGCCTGCTACCCTGAGGACTTCGGACTCAAGACTGCACATCAGTTCTTACCTACATTTCTGGCACGGTGGCCTGTCCTACAGACTTTGTCCTTGCCAAACCCCCAAATCATGTATTCCAATTTCTTCGAGATCTAGGTATAGCTATGTAGGTATAGATAATTGGTTCTGTTTCTCTGGAGAATCCTAACACAATGTCACTGTTTTCTTATTTTCTACAGATCCAGTCAATGACTAAAGACTTATTCAGTCATTTCAAAGTATATGTACATACTACATATATACATATTATGTTATATATATATGTATATATGTGTGTGTATTATATGCAATATACATACATCGCATACATACACACATGTAATATTAAGCCCCACTATGTGGTAGGTGTTATGTCAGGCTAGATGTTGTGTCATATATGTATATTATATATATATATATATATATAT
>NW_024425230.1:10393852-10498835 GCF_017311325.1 Ursus maritimus | reverse complement strand
TTTATATAATATATATACAATATATATATTGTGTGTGTGTGTGTGTGTGTATATATATATATATATATATATAAAATATAAAAATTACTCAGGGGCGCCTGGGTGGCACAGCGGTTAAGCGTCTGCCTTCGGCTCAGGGCATGATCCGGCGTGATGGGATCGAGCCCCACATCAGGCTCTTCTGCTATGAGCCTACTTCTTCCTCTCCCACTCCCCCTGCTTGTGTTCCCTCTCTCACTGGCTGTCTCTGTCTCTGTCGAATAAATAAATAAAATCTTTAAAAAAAAATTACTCAAAAGTAGAATTGCACTTGAGTTGAGTACAGTGAAGGGGGAAGTATTTGGTGGGACAGAGAATGTAATCAGACACCAGCTGGGTGGTGAGATGCGGAGAGAGGCAAGGCAAGGAGCATCCTTCTAAGAGAATCAGGAGGACAGGTCATTTCTCTAATACTAATGACTAAGCAATTACCAATTAATGACTAGTTCATTGTCAACAAGACCAGGCTTCCTACCAGTCCAGGATAAATAGAAGAACGAATTCCCTGAACATCACATGGGAAGAAAGAGCCCACATGACAATACAGTACTCAGAGGAGAGACAGGATCCAAAAGTTGCAAAGGATCGCGAAGGGCATCCAGTCCAAGCCTCCAGCAGCCGCTCCCCTCCTCCCTACTTCTGGCCAAGTGACCCAAGGGTGTGTTTGAGCCCGATCCATCTTGAGCGTTTCTCCCCCTTGGAAAGCTCTTCCTTCGCTGAGCTGAGCGCTGCCTTCCTGCAACATGTTTCCCTCATCAGTCCTGGCACAAGCACCAGGGGCTACGTGGAGACTGTCTCCTTTGCTAGCAGTCCCTGGCACATAATAGAAGCTCAAAAAGAACTGTGTTGAATGACTGAGTGAGGGATGGAGAGACTAAATTAATTCAAAGTAAAATCAAAGGAGAGATTTCTGGAGGAAACTATTTTTAACATAGGAATTAAGCTAATAAAAGCAATGAAGGGAATTCTCGGAATATTTTCTGTCTAAATTGGGTTAGGTGTTGATTTGCCTGAAGGCAAGGAGATGAACCAGAGGACCACTCCAAGTCTTCTCTGCCTCGGAATTCTGTTCACACTAATTATATAACCATTTTCTTGAACACCCACACGTTTCTTCAATACAGTTCCATAAGAACAATAGAGCTGACCTATACCAAAGGTCGCTAGAATAAAAATCACAGTACAGACCCTATGAATGGAGAGATCCAAAGGAAGGAATCTATTCAACCATTTAACCCACTCTGTGTAAATCAGATTTCCAAATAAATCCTTCTTCTTTCGGTTATTTTGCTTGGCTAACAAACACTGTCGAGTAGAAGCGATACTTACAAATGAACCATGATTCAGAATTCTTCTGTATATGTATAACCCACCCCCATCTTTCTACCAGCAACTGACTAAATGAACCATTACTCTAGATACTTCAAGCTAACCAGTTGGCAAATGTGCTCCATTCTCTTCATAGAAATGTGAGAAAATTCAAGAGATGGGAAAGGAATGGATATGAGGAGAGAGAAAGAGAAATAGTTTTTTAAGCACTGTCAGAAATTACTTAATACCTCTCAGAAGTAATCTGTGCCTCATTTGGGGCTGAGAAAATGGGTAGATGCTAGAGCTGCTGGGTCTAAGGTCCAGCCAGAGAAACAGAAACCACACCAGTTCTATTTAACAGAGAGAATTTGATGTGAAGAATTAAACACTAATTGTACAGAACAAAGGTGCAGGTTTCCCAGAAGACAGGACGTGGACCCCACAGAAGGAAGATAGCCTAGGGTCAGCCGAAAATGTTACTGCCCTACAGTACCATTTCGAGGAGCCTGAGACCTCAGAAGAGCCCAGGGGCTAAAATGGAACCCAAAGCAGTCAAAAGTTGTAAGACATGGTGTTTTTACTATCATTTGTAAAACCAAACAGCTGATATGTATTTCTTCCACGTGTGTCTGCACTTTTTATATTGAGTATCAACCATATCCATAAGGTGCAAACTAAAGGTTTTAAAGTGAAACTAGGGGTGCCTGGGTGGCTCAGTTAAGCTTCTGCCTTCAGCTCAGGTCATGATCCCAAGGTCCTGGGATCGAGCCCCACATTGGGCTCCCTACTTAGTGGAGAGCCTGCTTCTCCCTCTCCCTCGGCTGTTTCCCCTGCTTATGCACGTTCTAGCTCTCTGTCAAATAAATAAATAAAATCTTTAAAAAAATAAAGTAAGGGGCGCCTGGGTGGCTCAGTCATTAAGCGTCTGCCTTCAGCTCAGCACGTGATCCCAGAGTTCTGGGATCGAGTCCCACGTCAGGCTCTTCCACTGGGAGCCTGCTTCTTCCTCTCCCACACCCCTGCTTGTGTTCTTTCTCTCGCTGGCTCTCTCTCTCTCTGTCAAATAAATAAATAAATAATCTTTTTTTAAAATAAAATAAATAAATAAATAAATAAAGTGAAATCAAAATAACATAAACAAGTTTACACTATGTAAGGATTGCTTCATACTCTGTAGCGCTAACTTGAGGAATACTTTCACTAATGAATTAGCCAAGGGAAAGAGTATTCCCATTAAGAAATTTTACACTGGGGGCGCCTGGGTGGCACAGTGGTTAAGCGTCTGCCTTCAGCTCAGGGCGTGATCCCGGCGTTGTGGGATCAAGCCCCACATCAGGCTCCTCCGCTGAGCCTGCTTCTTCCTCTCCCACTCCCCCTGCTTGTGTTCCCTTCTCTCGCTGGCTGTCTCTATCTCTGTCGAATAAATAAATAAAATCTTTAAAAAAAACAAAAAGAAATTTTACACTGAGATGCTTAATATGTACAAGCATATACCATTTCCCTTATAAGCCCCGATCCGTTACTGCTTTGAAAAATTTAACCCATAATATACAATCAGTATTTTTAATTTTTTATTTAAGTTTAGTTGACCACACTATGTTCATTAGTTTCAGGTGTACAATGTAGCAATTCAACAAGTTTACAAATTATGCTGTGCTCACCACAAGTGTAACTACCATCTGTCACCACACAACACTATTATAATACCATTCACTATATTCCCTTATGCTGGAGCTTTTATTCCCATGACTTACCTACTCCATAACCGGAAGCCTGTATCTCCCACTTCCCTTCACCCATTTTGCCCATCCCCCAGCTACTCTCCCCCTGGAAATCATCAGTTTGTTCTCTGTATTTATAGGTCTGATTCTGCTTTTTGTTTATTTATTTGTTTGTTTTGTTTTTTAGATTCCATACATAAGTGAAATCATAGGGTATTTGTCTTTCTCTGTCTGAATTATTTCACTTAGCATAATACTCTCTAGGTCCATCCATGTTGTCGCAAATGGCATGGCCTCATCCTTTTTTGTGGCTGAATATTCCACATCTTCTTTATCCATTCATCTATACTGGATACTTGGGTTGCTTCCATATTTGGGCTATCATAAATAATGCTGCTTTAACAAATAGGGATGTACATAGCTTTCCAAATTAGTGTTTTCATGTTCTTTAGGTAAATAGCCAGTAGCGGAATTATTGGATCATGTCGTATTTCTACTTTTAATTGAGAAACTTCCATACTGTTTACCACAGTGGCTGCGCCAGTTTGCATTCCTACCAACCTGTATATTTAAAATTCCATCATTTAAAAAATAAAGTTTTTTTGGCAACTGACTAAATGAATTTCAAATATATGCTGCCAAAGAAACACATAACCTATCTAAAGACACATAAGTTGTATCAATAGACCAGTTCCTCAAAAAAAATAATAAATTCATAGAAAATAGATGAAAATTTAAAAAAAAAAAAAAAGGCTACTGAATTGCAGGCAGAGATCCCAGACAGGAACCACAAAAGCATCAGCTCAGCTGGGGTCACCAACAGCAGCCAGTTTCCAGCCATCCGGCTGCATCGGCCCAGTCCCACTGCTGACTTGGAGGGGCCGGTGCAGCCAGGAGAGGTAAATCGGCCATCCCACCAGCCTCCTCAGCCTACAGCAGACTGTGACCAAGATGCATAAGTCGGGGGGAGGCGGGGAGAAGGGGAAGCAATGTGATTATTAGACTGAAGAGCACTTCTTATTTTCTAGATGCACCAAGATTCATCCAGGGACAAGAAAGAATGACCCCAGGAAGGGATTTTAATGGAGAAGAATGATTAGGCATGAAACTGCTTTAGATCTCCCCCTTCTACGTCTGGCTCATTCAATAAGCCGGCCTATTAGATCTTACTGTAAGGAAAACCAGGACACAAGCTCAGTAACAGACACCCAGACCAGGGTTCATGATGGGGAGTGACAGGAAGTGGTGGGGACAGGGACAAACAGGCCAGAGGATGCCACGGCTTGTTCTAAGGTATCTGTGGAGTTTGGCTGCATCTACATAGAATAATGTCATGCTCTCCAGGAGCCAGACGCTCACATGGGCTATTCTGGGGCCATACAGAAGGGCACCTCCCTGCCATTTAGAGGTAAAAACTGCCCCAGCTCCGAGGCACTGTTGCCACACAAGAAACACAGTCCCAGTGTGGTCAAGTCTGCTGACTTTTCCAAAAAAGCTGGAGTTCTGGAGGATTATGTAAACTCCCTGAGTTTCTCAACATTGCCAACTGGTTCAAAATATTTCAGGACACCGTGGGTGCCTACAGTGTATGGGCCAAGCGATACATGTCTGCAGTGAAACTGGGCCCCCAGGCTGCTGATGACACATCTGGCCAAAATCGACTTTGTGCCTTAGTCGAAGCAGAGGCCAAGCTGACCTCGATTCAAGTTCTGGTTCTTATTTCTTACTCGCCTGGGCTTCAGTATCTTCCTCCACAAAATGTGGAGAGTGACCCTTATTTCCCAGGTGGTTCTGACAATTGAAATTATGCTTGTCACGTGTCCAGCATGCTGCCTGACACTGATGATACACTCAGAGAAGTTACCCCTGATGCATGTGGTCAAATCTGGAGGAATGCCAGAGCCCTGGTGGCTTTGCTATGTTGTCTGCCCCGAGGGTCCCCAGCCTGTAAGTTAGAGGGCTCTCTGGGTCCTCGAAGTCACCAAGGTCAGGTGCAGCAGAAACCTCTATCCTTAGCGCTTTGGCTTTGCCCTACCTTGCCCCTCAGTTCCCAGGCTCTGCCCCTCATCTCCTCCCAATGTTCAGTGTCTGGAAAAGCCACAAGCTGAGCAGTGAGACCACTTGTTTCAAGATGTCTGTGGGGGTCCAGCATGACTTGTCTCTCCCCAGGAGCCAGGACCTACGTGACCTGTTTCAGGCCCCCTGCTCTTCCTAAGCTCTATCTAGTTTTCTGTGCCTGAAAGTCCTTTGAAAATAACAATGAGTTTTCACAGTGAAACATACACTAAGGGAGGAGATGTAGGGAGTGCTTAAGTCAATTCCAAAGCAAAAAGGACTCTTCTCTTGGTAGAATTATCTTCCTTCCTTCTAAATTTTGAGTTTTCAATTATCAAAAGACAGTGAGTAGATTGAGGAAATGTCTGTCTCCATTCTACCTGAAGCCCCACAGAAATTATAACAAAGGGGAGAAATGTGTAGCCTAGAAAGCAAGGCAACAATGTCAAGTACATCAGTGGAAGAGAAACTTTGACATACAAGTTCAGGAAGCGGAAGGCAGATGGGGGAGTGGGGCCTGATTCAGTGGACTGAAGGAAAAGATAGCCCAGAGGGTCTGCCGAGAGGCAAACGGACAAGAAGAGAGTCTACCTGCCTCCCAAAATGCCTCTGGAGTCAGAGGCTCACGATCAAATATAAAAGTCACACACAGAAAGGCCTGCCCCTATCCTCTCCCCAGCTCTACTCTCACACAGAATGCCAGCAGATGGTTCGCACTCCGTGCGGGAAAATGGAAGTCTACACCCTGGAGAAACTGAAAGGGAATGAATGTTACAGGACCCAAGAAACCTTATGTCTGAACTCAGGATGGGGCAGTGTCACGGAGGAACCAAACATGGAGTGATCTCGACTCTTAGCTCCAATTTTACACTCCATACACAAAGAGCCGAAAGCCAAGGAAATAATCCTCCAGGAGACAGATTCCAGTATTCACCTGGGAAAACTGAACAAACCAGAGAACAGGCCACCAGAGTCTCGCATTTGGGAACCACCCAGGGAACGATCAGGCCCCCACCGAAACCACCCAAAGTTAAGGAAATCATCAGACGTTGCAGCAAGACATCTGATATGAAAAAGAGAGAGAAAATAAACAAATATGAACAACAACAACCAAAAAAAAGAATGAACCCAGAGGAAAAGAAAAATCATGCAGGGAACAGAAGGAAAAAAAATTATTTTTTAATTTCTTTTTTTTTTTTTTAAAGATTTTTTATGTAACAGAGAGACAGCCAGCGAGAGAGGGAACACAGCAGGGGAGTGGGAGAGGAAGAAGCAGGCTCCCAGCGGAGGAGCCCGATGTGGGACTCAATCCCGCAACGCTGGGATCACGCCCTGAGCCGAAGTAACGACTGCACTACCCAAGCGCCCCAAAAGGAAAAAAAAAATTTTTTTTAATTCTATTTCGAGACGAGAATATATTTTGCTTTCAGCAAACTAAACATAATTTTTTATAAAATAACGCTCTTAGAAATTAAAAATATCACTTCAAAGACAAAAAATTAATAGAAATGTTCATAAATAATATTGGGAAAATTTCCCAGGAAATAGAACAAAATGACATACAGTTGAGATATGGAAGAAAAAGGTAAGAAATCTCAGGGATCAGGGCGCCTGGCTGGCTCAGTCTGTTAAGCGTCTGCCTTCGGCTCAGGTCATGATCTCAGGGTCCTGGGACTGAGTCCCGCATCGGGCTCCCTGCTCAGTGGAGAGCCTGCTTCTCCTCTCCCTCTGCCTGCCCCTCTGTCTGCCACTCTGCCTACTTGTGCTCTCTCTCTCTCAAATAAATAAATAAAATCTTTTTTAAAAAATGGAGCAAGTTGTCAAAAAGAAACATACATGCATACACAGGACCAGTTTACCAAATTCTCCAACCACTAAAGAAACTGGTAACACTAATGCTATTTAAACTGTTAGCACAGTACAAAAAAAAAAAAGCATAGTTTTCAAGTTCTTCTTATGAAGTCAGCATAATATTGATAGAAAATTTAACAAAGATAAAATACCCAAACTGCAGAAAAATCTCTCCCATGAATATCAATGCAAAAATCCTAAATAAAATATTAGCAAACAGAATCCAGTAGCACAGTAAAAACAAAAAAACAATACAGTGACTCAGTTTTCATATCAGTACTACAAAAATTATGTGATCACTGGGTATGTATTAAAATATTTACTATTACTATATCAAAAGAAAAAATCATATAATCATTTCTTTAAATACCATAAGGATTCTAATATAATATTCAACATCAATCTTAGAAAATATTAAAACATCTTATTTATTTATTTGAGAGAGAAAGCACGAGCAGGGGGAGTGGCAGAGCGAGAAGCAGACTCCCCACTGAGCAGGGAGCCCGACACAGGGCTCGATCCCAGGACCCCAGTATCCTGACCTGAGCCGAAGGCAGATGCTTAAGCGACTGAGCCACCCAAGCGCCCCAGAATTTTTTAATTAGAAAAAGAAGTTGATGCTTACTTGTTAAATGTGGTTTCATACACACATATACAGATGGATAATACATACATACATATACACACACCTATATGTAGCTATATAGATATATCCACGTACATACATATAAACACATATGCTTAATGGTAAATACTAGAGGTCTTCCTTACTAACATCAGGAACAAGACAAGGATATGCCCTGTACTCACTCTCTTTGCCCCTCCAGATCTACTCTACCCCTCTTGACCTTGCTCTTGCTAGGGAAGCTTGCGTATGTAGAGTGCATCAAGAGGATGCCTTATCTCTGGCTACTCACTGGGTTCTACTAATGGGGTTCGCTAGCAGATGGGAGGACAGAGTGATCAGGCATCCTTCTCCCATTCTCTCCCTGTCATAGCAGGTTGGCTGTGTCTCTCAATTAAAGGCCTCCACTCCGGTCTGAGGACCCTCCCATACAGCTCTCTCTGTATGGGAGGGTCTCTCCAGGCTCCAATAGCTTCTCCCATCCTTCACACCTTCAGGCCTCGAGGTGTTTAGAGTTTCCCACTGTTACTGTCTAGAGTACTGGACCACGTCCTGTTTCCCTGCACTTTGTTCACACTTGGGAAGAAACTTATTTATTAAACTTCTCTCCTAATACCCAATTTGAAGTGCCACCTGTTTTATATGAGAACTCTGACTTCCTCCCCACTATCTGATGCAATTAGACACGAGGACGAAATTAGAGTATAAAAAGAATGGAGTAAAAGTATCATAATAAGCAGGTTACATGATTATACAATGGAAAAACCTAAAAAGGAGTCAGCTGAAAACATTATGAAAATGCATTAAGTTGTCTAATTACAAAACATACAAAATTATTATATTCCCTATATACAGCTTAGAAAACATAATGAAAAACTCTCTTAAAATAACAAGGGAAAAAACTAAATATGTGAGAAGAAAATTAACAACAAATGTGTAAGATCTATCTAAATAAAATGTCA
The DNA here is from genome assembly GCF_017311325.1 of Ursus maritimus. Classification (NCBI taxonomy): domain Eukaryota; kingdom Metazoa; phylum Chordata; class Mammalia; order Carnivora; family Ursidae; genus Ursus; species Ursus maritimus. The sequence goes on along the minus strand of NW_024425230.1, from coordinate 10,490,271 downwards.
TAATGCTTCTAAAGAATATCCTTAAATAAATTAAAAGGCGTATGTCATTCGTTGAGATAGGAAGACTCAATATTAAAAGGGTATCACTCTTCCCTAAATTAATACATAAATTTAATACAGTCTCAATATAAATACCAACCAAAAAAATTTAGAATGCAATCTGATTCTGAAGTTTATATGGAAATGCATAAAAAGAAAAAAAATTTGAGGGGCGCCTGGCTGGCTCAGTCAGGAGAGCATGCGACTCTTAATCTTGATCTCGGGGTCGTGAGTGCAAGCCCCACACTGAAGGTAGAGTTTACTTTAAAAATAAATAAATAAATTAGGGGTGCCTGGGTGGCTCAGTCAGTTAAGTATATGCCTTCAGCTTCCCAGGGTCTTGGGATCAAGCCCAGCATCAGGCTCCCTCAGCTTCTCCCTCTCCCACTCCCCCTGCTTGCACTCAAACTCTCTCTCTCTCTCTCTCTCAAATAAAAGAAGTAAAATCTTAAAAATAGAAAATAAATAAATAAAAATAAAATAAATTAATTTAATTTTTTAAAAGTGCAAAAATTCTGAAAAAGAAAAGTTAAGAGGAGACACTTGTCCCAATAAATATTAAAATATAGGGGCGCCTGGTTGGCACAGCGGTTGGGCGTCTGCCTTCGGCTCAGGGCGTGATCCCGGCATTATGAGATCGAGCCCCACATCAGGCTCCTCTGCTATAAGCCTGCTTCTTCCTCTCCCACTCCCCCTGCTTGTGTTCCCTCTCTCGCTGGCTGTCTCTATCTCTGTCGAATAAATAAATAAAATCTTTAAAAAATAAATAAAATAAAATATAAAATTAGCATTAAGGTATTATGAAAGTGGCACATGAATAATTAGATCAAGGCAACCAGATAGAAATCCCAGAAATAGATCAAAATATCTATTAAAATCTAGTATATTATGAAAATGACATTGAGTATCAGGAGGGGGAAATTCAATACATTAATGGTATTGGGTAACTGAGTAGGTATTTGGGGGAAAAATTAGGCTAGATCTCTCAATCCTCAGACCAAATGAAATTAATTCCAGATGGATGAACATTCTTAATATAAAAATGAAACCAAAGTCATACTAGAAGAAAACTGGAGTCCTTTTTTTTTTTAGTTTTTCAAGTGAGAAAGGCCAGGAGCCATGCTGCTATCTGTTAAAAATTGTGTTCTAGGTATATAGAAACTGAATCACAAAAGGACAGACCATTGCTGCAAATGGTTCCGGATATCCCTGATGCCAAGTATAAGGTCTCTGCAATTCTTTTGTCCCTTCCTTCATGAACCAAAGATGGCTGCTGAAGCTCCAGCCACATTTTCTACTTCCCAGGCAACTGGGAAGAGAAAGGCAAACTGGCTTTCACAGAAGCCCCACTTGACAAATTCGGCTTTCTTCTTATTGGCCACCCTTATCTGCAAAGAAAGAGGAACACTGCCCAGCATTTTGTTAATAAGTAAGGAGGATGGGGCACCTGGGTGGCTCAGTTGATTAAGCATCTGCCTTTGGCTCACGTCATGATACCAGGGTCCAGGGACAGAGCCCTGCATTGGGCTTCCTGCTCAGTGGGGAGTCTGCTTCTCCCTCTAATCCTCCCCCTTGCTCATGATCTCTCTCTCTCTCTCTCTCTCTCTCTCTCTCATGTGCACTCTCTCTCAAATAAATAAATCTTTAAAAAAATAAGGAAGGAGGATAAAATAAATATTGGGTAGACAATTGGCAGCTTCTGCCAAAACTGCAAACTTTTTGAACTTTTTAAAACCAATTTTAGACCTATAAAAAAGTGACAATATGGAGCAGATAATTTTTACATACCACTACCCCCACTCCCCAGCTTCCACTAATGTTAACATCTCACATAACCATAATATAATCATCAGAACAAAAAAAATAAATCCATGCTGGGCAGAATCCTGAAGACTTCTTATTCTAATTTCATCAGTTTTTCCACCAATGTCGTTTTTCAGTTCCAGGACCCTATCCAGATACGACGTTGCACTCAGTCGTTAATTCTCCTTACTCTCCTGCAGTCTGTAACAGATCCTAAGTCTTTGCTGACCTTGACAATTTTGAAAAGCATTAAGTTATTTTGCTGAATGCTCCCCAATTTGGATTTGTCTGATGTTTTATCATAAGGGGACTAAGGTTACTAGATGATTGCAAAATTTGATTAGATAAAAACTGAAATTTTCTGCATGAAAGAAACACGAAAAACAAAGTCAAAAGATAAACCCCAAGTGGAAGAAAACATTCCACAATTTAAAACCCAGCAAAAAGCCAATCCCCTTAATATATAAATAGTTTCAACAAATCAAAAGGATGTAGAATCCAACAGAAAATCGGCAAAATACACTATTAGATGGTTCACATAAAAAGAATCATAAATGGCTCCAAAACACACGAAAATACACTCAAACTCATTCATAATAACAGAAATGCAAAATAAAGCTATAATTATATCTCATTGTAGTTCCTTGTCACTTTGGCAAAGAGGAAATTATTTAACAACATTCTCTGCCTGCAAAAGTCTAGAGAAACAAATTATGTTGGTGGAAATGTAAATTGATACAACCTCCCCGAAGGACAGCTTCAGTGCATCATCCAAACTTAAAATGGCTTTACGGTTTCACCAGAAATTCCACATACAGGAATTCACCCTTTTAGGTAGATAATAAACATATGAAATGATGTGTATAAAGAATATTCATTCCAGATCTGATGATAACCGAAATTTCCATCAACAGAGCACCAGTTAAATAAATGCGGGTGTAGGCATACGATAGAATACTACGCAACCACCTGCTATAAAGAACAAGGTATGTTTATACGTGTTAATATAGAAGAAAACTTTGGATGTATTTTTAAAAGTTAAGGATACGGTATATAGTGTGCTACTATTTCAGGGGGAAAGGAAAGTATATACATATGTGCTTGAATGTGCATTAAAATTAATGTAAAATAATGGAACCTAAGAAAGGCATACTGCTCTGTAGAGGGATTCTGCCTGCTAGAACGTATCAATGGTAGAGGGAAAATTTTCACTGGAAACACGCAAAATACCACAGCAATAAAAGAAATGCATTTATAGCAAGATACTTGGCTCTCCAGGAAACCACAGTCAGTGATGATATAGACACTTTTCATTGATGTAACTAATGGTTGTAATACCATAGCATCCTACAGGGAAGACAAAGGAGAGGAGGGGCCAGGTGGGATGGGGTGGTGCCAGGGAGATAAATGCTCCTCCAAAACATCAGGAAGACAGGGACAAAGTCTAAAATGGGAAAAATCGAGAAAGGGCAACATGAGCGTATTATTTCGAAATGTGGAAGTAACCATGGAAAGAGACAGCAGAGATAATTAAAAGTGATTGCCTGTGGGAAAAAGCAGGGAAGGGCCTCTTTTTCCACTACAAATCTTGTTGGTACTACTAGATTTGTAACATTGAGCACATTTTACTTTGATAAAAAGTAAAATTTTAATGCACAAATAATTTGTTGCAACAAGTACACCACCCAAAATTATAGAAGAAAATAATTGATGTGCACACAAACCCCTGCTTTGTTCTCACCCCCGAGATAACCACACTCTCATGTGTGCACTTACCTTCACGTACATTTCTCTAGGCCTATACCCACAGAAATATTACATATATACAAATAAATTATTTATAACATATATATGTCTCTATCTGGGTATGTGTGTACATATATGTATATATACACATATATACACACACACGTATTTATATATTTTTGTATATATATTTATTTTATATATATCATACAAATACATATTACATATGCATATAAAGATTTTTTTAATATCGAAAAGTTTTGAAAACAAAACTGGGGCACCTGGGTGGCTCAGCTGGTTAAGCCTGCCTTCGGCTCAGGTCATGATCCTGGAGTCTCGGGATCAGGTCCTGATTCAAGCTCCCTATGCAGAAGGGAGTCTGCTTCTTCCTCTCCCTCTGCCCCTCCACCTGCTCTCTCGCTCTCTCTCTCTCTCTCAAATAAAATCTTTAAAAAAAAAAAAAAGAAGGAGAAGAAGAGGGGTGCCTGGGTGGCTCAGTCACTTAAGATCTGCCTTGACTGACTCAGGTCATGATCTAGGGGTCCTGGGATTGAGCCCCACATAGGGCTCTGCACTCAGCAGGGAGTTTGCTTGAGATTCTCTCCCTCTGCCCCTCCCATGTGTGCTCTCTCTCTCTCTCAAATAGATAAATACATCTTAAAAAGAAAAAGAAGGGGAAAAAAAGAAAAGTTTTGTTTTAAATTCTAGAAAACCTTCTTTTGCTCTACTGCATATCATTGAAGTTATCCACATAGATATAGATGTACATATAGATACATGAGAGAAAGGATATACAGAGATACAGATAGAGATATAGATACAGATATAAATATAAAAATATCCATCCACATCTCTTTCTCCTCACCTCCAGTCTCCGCTCATTCATTCAAGATTCTTCAGCAAGAATCTTCCACCAGGAGTGCAAATGGCCAACAGCCTTGAGCCACATAGAGCCTTTTGGACCTGCTGCACAGATCAGGATGAGGCCATACCCTCCTCAGGCCACTCCCAGCCAGTGACTAAATCCAGTGCGGTCACAAGGATGGGCCATTTCTTTTCCATCCAGATACTATAGGCAGTCTCTGGGCTGCAACTCCACACGGGGATGGCTGACTCTCACAGCTGCATCTCAGTGCTTTTCCCCCCTCTTCCAGCAGAGAAAGCAGACCCCCATCATGTCTGAAGGCTTTCCCTGACTATTCCTGCTCCTTCTCTTTGTCTTTCACAAGCATTAGCCCCAAATATCTTGTACTTCTAAGTATGTCTGGGCAGCTGCCTCCGGGAGGACCCACATGACTCACTATGCAGCTGAGGAATACCAAAGGAACCTCACTACTCGGGTGTATTCCAGTTCGACCAACAGGTTTGTCCCAACCCCAAAGCCCATAGATAGTTCTCCAGCCGCTGTGTGGGGCCCCTCCTGCTCTGCAGGGTCAGCACCATGGGCCGCCTCAGAGTGGAGCAGAAGGTTCAGAAGGATCCCTCAGGAGAGCCCAGATTTCTGCTGGCTAGACCTTCTCGAGGGGCACAATGTCTGCAGTCTTCCCTCTGGGCTGCTGGGAGAGGCGGGCATTGTCCTCTGCACTGCTCCCTTCTGGTTCACCCCACGCCTTAGAGAATTTTGCCCTTCCCACTCCCTTGCCCCTAGTCTTCCTCAGAGAGCTCAAATTCACAGCCACTCCTATATTGGTCATTGATCCTTACTGGTTGTTATATTACTCCAAAAGGGAAGAGGGCCTCAGAGATGTGCATGTAAGCGGCCATCTTCCCAGAGTTCGCTGGGGGTCATGACAGGAAGTGAACAAGGACAGCCCCCAGGTGCCAAATGGACAACGAGCAGGAAGGGGTATGAAGAGAGTATCATGGGCCACCCAGGACAAACGTGACCCACCATTCAACATGCCAAAGGACTGGCTATCTGGAAAGACCACAGGCTGCTCTTCTGCCAAACGGTACAACATAAATCTTGGTCTAACAAGATAAATCTCACAGACCGATTATTTTCATTTTGTGGATCTCCACATTCCCAAATTGTCACAAGAGAATCAAGACTATGCAGGATTTCCAAATTGACTTCCCCTCTCCCAGAAGTTCTGAATCCTTCAAATTAGCATCTGTCAATGAGTCTTGTCAGATAATAAGGGGGGAAAAAAAAAGAGGTGGAGAGGGAATAAAGAAATAAAAGAAGCCCAACAACACTTATGTTCCCTCTATTCAGTATTGATTGTATGTCATTAACTGTTGGATTGTTTTCCACCTTTTCACTTCAAAATTATTCCAGGAAGAAATGAATATTTTTCAGCTTCTGACAGAGATCATCAATTGTACTTCTGAACTCTTCTAATGAAAGACAATTACTTTATGTTGCCTTAGGCTCTTTCCAACCAACAGAATGTCGATGTCAAATTCTCCAATTAAAAGGGACATTTATGAAAAGACTAATAAAAACTTGAAAGAATAAAGTTGCTTTCGCAGCCATGCTAGCAATCATAACTTTCTATCAAGTAGCGTGGCAGCTCCTGCTGTGTGCTGGAAAATAAACTAAAAAGTCCCGTGGCCCTGGATCTGAATCTGAAATCCACCACAGAAGCTCTACCACTTGAGCAAGACATCGAACTCACCAGGCCTTAATTTTCTCACCTTTCATGTAATGGATTTGCAAAATATGTAACAATGAACTTCTTTTCCCAACAAATCTTACCCAGAGCTTCAATCTGTTATAAGCACCTTATAGGTTCAGCAGTGCCCCCCCACCACCACCAAAACAAAAATACGTTGAGTCCTAACTCCCAGTACCTCAGTGTGTGACCTTATTGAGAGACAGGGTCTTGTAAAGATAATAAAGTTAAAATGAGGTCATTAAAGTGGGCCATCATCCAATATGTCTGTTGTCCTTATATAAAGGGAAATCTGGACACAGAGAGAAGACGACGTGAAGAGACACAGGGAGAAGATGGCCACCTACAAGCCTCAGGCTACCAGAGGGAAGGGGAGAAGCCAGGAACAGGTCCTCCTCCTCCGATCCCCAGCACCTTCAGAGAGCTCATGGCCCCACCTACACCTTGATTGCAGACTCTGGCCTCCAGGACTGTAAGACAGTAAATTTCTACTGTTCTAAGCCTCCCAATGGTGGTACTTTATTATGGCGGCCCTAGCAAACTAATACAGCATGGATGCTTGGTTTAAATCTTCCCTTGTTTGTTTGTTTGTTTGTTTATGTTCAGCTAGCCAACATATAGTACATCATTAGTTTTTGATGTAGTGTTTATAAAGTGCCACAGAGCACAACCCAAACCCCCGAACCACAGGATGGCTAAGAGCCCTGTGCCTCTTTTAGTCCATGGCAGCGACTGTTCTTTCATGACCCCGAGGCACTAAAATTCCCGAGTCCTCATCCACAGAAGGACATTTCATTCTACAACACTGTAATGTGAAGTGTGTGCTCGTGCAGCCCACGTCTGTAGGAACTAGTGAAGTGTGTAGTTTATCTGCTACTCTTGGCTGTAAAATTTAATTGACCTGAATATTCTATGCCCTACTCGTGCCAGATAACAGAGAAACCAATTTGGATCTTTTCTTTTAAATAATTGGCAACAGAGAGATCGATATTAAGATTGCATTTGCAACCTCTTAGTTGTGTGTGTGAGCCATGTCGAAACGTGCTTGAAGGTACAACCCACCACCGCCGGAAAAAAATCCTACCACTAGATGATGGTGGTCCCTCACCACATCCGGTCCTTTACTTTTCCCATCCCTGCTCAGACAGGTATCCAGGAGTCTCCTTGTGCAGCCCTCTTCCCACTCCTTCCCTCCTGGCAGCCCCTAGCTTGCAACCCACCAGATTCAAGAGCCCCCGAGAGCTGCTTTAGAACCATCCTCTAGGTCCTCCAGAATGAAACAACCTCAAGAACAGCAACCATGTCTCGTGACAGCTATGGCTCTTCTAGCACAGCTTAGATAAACTAGAGTGTTAATAGTCTCTTTTTAACTCTTACCAAAAGTGTGTGTGTGTATATATAATATAATATTTTTATTTACATTTTTATATAGAATACATATATTATTATATATAACATAGTATAGTTAACATGTATTTTATTTAAATTTTATATATATTTTATTACATACATTATAGTATTGTAATTAATAGTTATATATTAAATTATTTCATATATTATTTATATATATATGTTTTAGGAAGGGACACAAGGCAGCGAAAAGAAGGGGGATGGCTGGCAGAAAAAGCCCTCCTACCATCTATTTTATTATGTTATATCCATACAGATATAAATCTAGAGAATCAGTTTCACATTTACACTCATTCAGTACGAAGATAGGATATAAGGGCCACCTGGGTGGCTCAGTCGGTTGGGCAGCCGACTCTTGGTTTTGGCTCAGGTCATGATCTCAGGGTCCTGGGATCAAGTCCAGTGTCTGCTTGAAGATTCTCTCTCCCTCCCCCCAGGTGCGTGCACACACTTTCTAGCTCTCTCTCTAAAATAAATAAATCTTTAAAAACAACAACAACAACAAAAGGATACAGAATCCCAAGTGGGAAAAAAAAGTTGTTCAGTTCAAAACCCGGCAATTGATTAAAAGAGATGAAACCATCTCAGATGAGCCGCACCCCAGCAGCAAGGACGGCGTTGATGGGCTCCAAAATAAAAACGCCACGTCTGGAACGGCAGCTGCAACTGAGGTCAATGACTCGCTTAAGCAGAGGATTGTGCACACTCACTCCCCAGGATTTACCCACCACCTGCACAAGCCAAAAAAGCAAGTTACATGGGATTATAGCAAGTACGTGGCCAGTGTCACTTAACTCTTCACATCTTCCGGGGCGGTGCTTATGTTAATGCAGAGTCGGGATTGTAGTACAGCTTCTGGTTGACTATCGAGGCGGGGAGGAGAAGCTCCAGGGACTTCCCGCCGTAAGGAACTCAGTTATGGACTCTGCCCACAGCCGAGTACGTACATCCTCGTTTTATATCCCCTAACTAGAGAGGTAATTGTAGGATGCTGGGACCCCTGAGATTTGAGCTTGGCTCAGGTCCCCATTTATAACCTGAGTGCCATAAGGTCCCATTTCAACAGATGGTTCCCAGGGGCACTAGGGGTCTCCAGGAAATTAGCATCAGTCCAGAGTCAGAAAATCCTGAAGATTCTCTGTGTGTCTTTTTCCTCAGTGTGACATCACCCTTACTAACGACCCCATCTTCCTTTGGGGAAGGCTTGGAGGAAGATTCACGGTCTATACTTGTGACAGCCCAAGTAGTCTTAAGGGGAATCCTGGCTCCCCTCAATCAAGGAGCTCTTGATCTGAGAACTGGCTTGGGTGGGATTGGAGCACAAGGCCAGATTCTCCAGAGTGGAGGGTTTTCCATAATACAGATATATCTCTTTTTTTTTTTATTTCATTCATTCATTTGAGAAAGAGAGAGAGAGAGTGCACGAGTTGAGGGGATGGGCAGAGGGCGAGGGAGAAGCAGGCTTCCCACTGAGCAGGGAGCCCGACACGGGGCTCAATCCCAGAACCCCGAGATCATGACCTGAACCGAAGGCAGACACTTAACCAACTGAGCCACCCAGGCCCCAGTAAAGATACATTTTAGTAGGCCACCCATCCATCTCGTTCCTACGAACACCGTGATCGTTAGCCACTACCAAAGATCCTGGTGGGGCACAGCCCTCCATCCCCACTGAAGCCACACAGCCCAGCTGATCAGCAGCACCTCCAATCAAAGAAGGGCAACCATGAAGCTTTCCAAGAATGCTAGTGTTGCCCCTCACCCCTGCATTGCTCAGCTCCTTAACAAAGCGAAGGTGCTCTGGGCCCTCCTGAGGGGTGTGGTGGGCAGAGGAGAGTGAAGGTCTCACAAAATAAATCCACTTCCACGTTCCCATCCCCTGAAGCCTTTGGATCTGTTTCTGTACGTTACGCTGAAGAAGTTTGGCATCTCGCCCTATGAAGTGTGGGTCACCACGGGGTCCGAGCCATAGTCATCCACGCAAATAAACCAGGAGATCCCAGTGCAGCTCCAAGTGCAACCACACAGAGAAATGTGGTCCTCCAGGGCTGTATCCTGTCTTCTCTGTCTAGCCTCCCTAAAATACACTACTGCACGTAGTCCCCAGGTTTCTGGTAATATACATTATCAAAATCTGATAATTAGTTTGTAATACAGGCTGTTTCCTCCCGTGCAGGCTTTGTACTTGTTCTCTGGAGTTTGTGGAGCAGTGAGAGGTGGTTGGTTGGGTTTTGGTTAAGGTAGGCCTACCTCGCAAGGCCGCTTCCCCGCGTGAGATTATTTCACTGTCTTCACACGATAAAAGCCTGGTCTCCGCAGGCACAGAAGGCAAGCTTCTTCCACAGTCCAAAATAGGATCAAAGTGTCTCGGGGCTTCCAAATTACCAGCTTCATCTGAGTCCATCCAACTGTCCCCATAGCAGGGCTCAGGGTCCCACTCCTTCCCAAAGAACACCCTAAATTTCATGTGAGACACTTGCCATAGCCCTGATTTCACTTTGTAATTCAAAAAGGGCTTTAATGCTGCATCCTGTACGGTTCGATATATTGTCTGATTTTCAGGAAAGTCAGCCCTGAGGCTACAAGGAAAAGTGACTCTGAGGGCAGTCACTCTAGAAGCTCTCTGGTTCTCCGACCAAGACTTGAACTGAGAGTTTAAAGCTCCAAGTGTGTTGTTTTTCTTTCTGTAAGTGTTCCAGCACATTGAGAAATGCCATCTTATATCCCAGAGTCCTTGCAGTCATCGTTCTACCTGACGGTCAAGTGCAGCGGCCTCTCCAGCTCCCATGGCCTTTACTTCAGGAAGCATTGCAGTCAAGGCCACTGCAGGGGACACCGATTACTCATGATGTCACTCCCTGCCATGGCAAGGAGCTCAGCACTAAATTCAAGTCCGAGAACATGATCAAATCATGCCCAAATCCCAATCTTTGAGATCTTTTCCCCCCCCGAGGGTCATTCCTGGAACTATTTTCTGTATCCTTTAGGGTTCAGTCAGGAGACAGGAAGCACATCAATTTTAACAGAGAGACTTTACTATAAAGTCATGTTAACTAATATTGGGGATGAAAAGGAACAGGGTGGGACACCTGAGTGGCTCAGTCGGTTAAGCATCTGACTCTTGATTTCTGCTCAGGTCATGATCTCAGGGTCCTGGGATCAAGCCCCGCGTCAGGCTCTGCACTCAGCAGGGAGGCTGCTTGAGATTCTCTCCCTCTGCCCCTTTCCCCACTTGTGCTTGCTCTCTCAATAAATAAATAAATCTTTAAAAAGAAAAGGAACAAGGTGGACACATAGTTATTGTGGAGTAACTCCCAAGTGAGTTTCCGAAGCAACTCCTCCAATCTATAATGTTTGGTAATAAAATGCAAATGACACTAAGAACAGTAACAAGTCCTGATACCACTTAATAATCTTAGCTAATGATAAGTTACAAGTGTTTTCCACGGAAAGCAGCTGCCTGCAGGAAGCAGTGACTGCCCCTAAGGCTGCAGAGACAAAGGGGAAAGGTTGGGATGATTAAAGTTTAGAGGCTTGAAAGACAGACCCTGCAGCAATGGAAATCACACCTTCCAGGACAGGCCACCGCTCCATTTGGACTGGGTACCATGCTGGCTGGTAGTTTTCTGGAAAAGGGCAACCAGACTGGTTCAAAGAGCCTAAGAAGGCTGCAGTTGGACCCGTGGACCCGTGAAGGAGAGTGGCTGCAGTGACATCGGAAGGACAACGTCCCTCCTTCATCTCCCAGACTTCCAGCCTCTCCCCAGAGGCCCCAACTAGCAATGCATAACTGAGCCATTTGGCAAAAGAGAATGTGGCTTCCAGAGTGCAATCCCCCACATCAGAAAAGGTGTTCAGAAGGGTAGGTTTGGAGCTCAAAGACAATAGGTTAATAACCAGCAGACCCACATACAGAGAAATGCATAAAACCTCAGTGTATGCAAGTTAAACACTGCCAACTCCAAGAACCTCCTTCAAACCCTGTCCATTTACAGTCCTCCCCCCAACCCCACAAAGGCAATCATGGCCCTAACTTTTAAGGTATCACCTCCATGCTTCTCTTTATACTTTTATCACCCATTTCTGCATCCCTAAACATGGTAGTTTACTGTTACCAGTTTTTAAACCTACAAGATGTATTCTTTTGTGCCCAGGTTCTTTTACTCAATATGCAATTGTGCATAGCTATAGTGGATTCTTTTTTTTTTTTTTGCCATATAGTATTCCATTTTATAAATATATCATCGTTTATTAGCCATAATGGTTGATGGACATTTAGGATGCTTCCAAACAACCAATAGTTTAAAGGCACCAACAGGTATTTTGAAAACTTAGGATATAATTTTGGATAATTAGGGTATTTATTCTCAAACTTGCTGGTCTCGAGATCCCTTTACACACTTAAAACTTATTGATGACACCAAAATAATTTGGTTTATACAGGTTTTATCTATCAATATTTACTGTATTATAAATTTAAAATGAAAAACGTGAATATATTAACTGACTTAAAAATAACAATAAACTATTACATGTTAACATAAATAACGTATTTTTACTTCTAAAAACTGTATTTCCTGGGGTACCTGGTTGGTCCAGTTAAGTGTCCAACTCTTGATTTCAGCTCAGGACATGATCTCAGGATCGTGAGCGCAAACCCCACATCAGGCTCCACGCTGAGCATGGAGACTGCTTAAGATTCTCTCTCTCTCTCCCTCTGCCCTGCACCCTAGTTCATGCACACTCTTTCTCACTCTCTCCCCTCCCCCCAAAAAAACAACTATATTTCCGAATACAAAACTTAGTAATAAGAGAGGCATGTTTTACATTTTGCAAACCTCTTGAACATCTGGCTTGATAGAAGACAGCTGTATCATTGCATCTGCTTCTGCATTCAATCTGTTGCAGTATCTGTTTGGTGCAAGTACATGAAGAAAATCCAGTCTCACACAGATATGCGATTGGAAAAAGGGAGATCTTGCAGACTCTCAGAAAGAATCTTGGGGACCCCCAGGATCACCCTTTCCAAGCTTTAGAAAGATGGTCTAGGAAAAGTACATGCAATTCCTAAACAGAATTGCATGGAGAAAGACCAGGTAGGTTTTGCCAGTTTTTGTGACTCAAATGCTCTGGTTTAAAGCATTCCCCCTCTGTGAGCCTCCTACCGTGCTCTTGCAAAAAGAAAATTAACAGTAAATTCATGCAAATAGATGAGCAGAGGCAAGGGCAGAGGGAGGCAGAGCAGGGCTGGGGGAGGGAGGTGTATCACCCCACCTGTTGACCAGGCAACGCCACATCTGAATACCAGTTTAAACTCAGCTAGAGTGTGCTCTCCAAGAGCAAATGAGCAATTTCTATAAGAACACATAATATCTTCATGATAAGAAAATAAAAGCAATTTCCTAGAAGAAAAACTAAAACAAGGGGAGAGACAGAACATCCAAAAGCTTTCCCCCACTTTTCTTCTTGACAGTGGGAGCCCTGGGGCAGAGAACAGGATGGTGGCTGAGAGTGAAGAGAGGAGGAGAAGGAATGCTCGGGGTAGCTAAGAAGCCCAAGGTTCTGCTCACAGACAAGAAATTCACATGACACACATCAGAATGTGATTTCCTGTTCTGCAAGAAAAGACAAAGGTATTTTTTAAAGTTTGTATTTCCCCGTTGATGGGATTGAAATGCAAGGCTTAAGAGTCAGGAATAGAAACAAGGAGCAAAGAGAATATATCAAAACCCATTGGCCAAGACCCCCGCGCCCCCCCCTCCCCGGCGCGGCCTCCCCCTTATGCATTACTCAGTGTCTCTGAGTTCCTGCTTGAGCGAGTAGAGTAATAACCCCCAAGATCCCAAAGCCGTCCGCTAAGTCAGATAAAGAAACCGTCCGCACAGTGGAACTGCATGCGAGCACAAAAGGTGGGGCCTCACTAATGAACAGCAGCCTGGGTTGACAGCCCGGGCCGCTCGCCAGACTCATTTGTTTCCAGGCCTTCCGCCTGCCAACTGAAGTGGTTGAGAATTAATAGGTCCCCAAAATATTTCTCTGGATGCACAATGTAAGAGCTGCCAACTCTGGCCAGTTTCACTGATGTCAGAAGAAGCAACGATGAAATGAAGTGAAAAGGAAGGGTGGAGATACGGTAAAGCACGCTCCAAAGGGGAGGCATCCCAACGGCACAGTTCAGCAGAGGCATGGCGTTGGAGGGCACCGTTCCTCCTAAACTCAGCGTCCGCTCTCAGGTGTGGGCAGGCTATGGGGAGAACACGAGAAGGAAAGCTTGCCTCTGCTACCATAAATAATAAATAAGCGTTCAGATTTACGGGCGTTTCCACTTAAAACAAGCCACGTAGTATATGCTAATTTGCCTTGGGGGACAGGACAGAAAGGAGATTCTAACTGAAACAGAGAATAAAAGGTGAAGCAAAATGACAGGGGAAGAGTTCTGGAATCCTGATAAAGATAAAACATTAACCCTTTGATACATATTAAAATCTCTTTTTAAAACTAGGCTGATTGGAGCAGATCATTGGCTGCAAAGTGTCTCCGAGTGTGTTTTCTCATCGCACATGTTCTTACGGAACTGGTTTCAAGCCATTCGCGAATCTCAGGATTTGCCCCGCTCTCTGCTTCAACCCTGGAGACAAGTCTACGCAGTTAATAAGCATCGGGTCTCCCGTTGGTTGAGCTTACTGGGCTCCCGGCTCAGTGCTCAGTGCTTTCACATACGTTACCATGTTCTCCTCTTGAGACAACCCAGAGAGGTGGTTATATCTATCTCCATTTTCCACATCAAGAATTTCAGAAGTGAAATAATTTGCTCTCTGATATATAAACACAGCCTTAAATGCACCACTATTGGGATCAAAACAAAACAATGATCAACTTTAAACTCTGTGTGTGTGTGTGTGTGTGTGTGTGTGTGTGTGTGCTCGTGATGGGGAGTGTGGCAGAAGCTGAGAAACTTGCACAACTTGAGAATCACCTCCTGTGAGCTAGATTCAGGAAGCGGCTGTAAGACATTCATATTTATGTGTATGAGAAAACCAAGGAGGAATTCAGCTTGGCATTTCAAGGTACCACTAAGGAAAAACTCTAAGAGACAAACCTGAGAACTCAGAGCTGGGAGCTCTTTTCAAGTTTTAGTGGCTCCCTCCCCAAAAGCACGGCACATATCAGCCATCTTCAGAGACATGTAGCCAAAGGAATCTCCTACTGTAAGAGAATGTCTCCACAACACAACTTAACACCCATCTCAGACTCTCTGGGACATGGTTTCTCCCCACTAGCCAGTCATGTCTTACGAGATTCAATACGTGGGTGTGCGTCAACATCCCAAGCCGTCTGTATCGGTCAGGGTTACCAACGACTAGCCGCTGTGACAAACAACCCCCGAAATGTCTCGCTAATAGAACAGACCAGTGTAAGCTGGGTGGCTCTATTCTAATCATGTCTTAGAAACGTCTTATCTTGTGCGTCTGCCACCAGGCCTTCTTAAAGTCCCTCTGGATCCCCCAAATCATTTCTGCCCATGTCCCTGGCCTGAGCTCCCTGTACCATCTGATGTAAGGGAGGCCTGGAAAAAAGCAATTCAGTTGTGCATCCAGGAAGGAGGGGAAAACCAGCTATGTGAACGCAAGCAGCTCAGCCAACAGTCCCTGTGATTCCTGGGGTGCCACCACAAGAGGGAATGTTGAGGGGACGGTGTGAAGCCAGGGCTAGGAGAAGGACCCACTGAATTCAGTCCCAGCTCTGCCAAGGACTAACACTGTGTCTTGGCCCAGATACTTGTGTAGCCTCAGTTTCCCTATATGTGACATGATGCCTAAAATAACTACTTCTAGGGTTGTTATGAGGACTAATTAGAGCAATGCATAGAAGTGTGGGCTTTAAATGATTAAAGACCAAAAACTGGACCCTATGGCCAAGGAAGGACTTTGATAATGTCACAGAGGAAGCAGGAGAGAGCTGATGATTCCTGNTGGTGCGAAGGGTGTTACTCGGGAGGCCTCCAGCCTGTTTCTTGCCCCAGTGCAGGAAAGCCTGCCCGGCACATGGCCCCTGCACTCCAGCCCCACCCTCTGACCCCACAGACTCTGTCCCTCACCCAGAGAGGCAAGGCAGAGGCGTGGTGCCCTGAGAAGGAAGCCCGACCCCAGATAATAAGCAAGTAAAGCAACTTTAAAGAGTCTTTAGCAGAAGGTGACTCAAAGGAGGGAAACACCCTCTGGTTCAGCTTTGCTTGGATCCACAGCAGCAGCCTAGGACCAAGGAGAACTGGCAGTGTGGAAATCCACTCTGTCTTAGACAGTGACCTTTGCACGTTGGCAGGGAGAGGGACTGAAGGTTTTTTCCCAGTAGTCCTACTGGCCTTGATACAAGGATGCCACCTGTTCACCTCAGAACCCAGAGCGAAGGGAACTGATGGGGGCTCTATAGGCAGACACGTGATACATCAAGGGGATTGAGGACCAAAAGAGCCACATCCCTCAGCCACACACCAGAGGAAACCAACAGCAGCTCCTCCTCCAAGCCGAGAGAATGTGCCACTACTCACGCCCTCAGGGAAGCCTCACGCTGAATCATCCTAAATGACATCACCATGCTGCCCACGACTGGATTTTCTTTTGGCTCTATGCCTGAAGTCAGGAAAAGGACTTCATCCTAAATCTCAACTTCATGGCTTGGGGCTTAATCACTTAAGATGCCTGATGGCGGGGCTCTCTCCTTCCCACTTGTCCTCAGAAATCACAAAGGGGCCGAGCTCCTCCTAGCTGCCAATGCCACCAACCTGAGGACAGAAATTTCATCCTTGTGGTTACAAAATGGCTGCCCAACCTCCAGCCCTTCCACTGCTGTTCCAGACAGGACAAAGAGCAGAAGGGGAAGGCAAAAAGAGCAAAGGGCAAAAGGCACATGCCAGCTGACCCTGCCCCTTTTAATCAGGAAAAACAAATAACTTCCCCAGAAGCTCCACCCAGTAGACTCCCATGACTTTAGCCAGCACCACCACATCCCACAGCCACCCCCAACTGCAAGACTTCATGGGAACTTATATTCTTTGGCCTGTACGTTGTTCCCCTGGGGGGAAAAAAATCTGTTCATAAAGAAGAAGGGAAAACATGTATTAGGCAGACAGCCAGCAGTATCGGCCACAGAGAGTATCCAAAAGGCCCCCAGAACTTCACTTTGGGGAAAAAAAATTAAATCCGGAATTGGGACTGAGGCAGGTAGAATGCCCTTTTTAGCATCCACTCTGACAGTTCATTTCCACCAAGGCCCAAATGCCTGGGACAAGACTATCAGCACATCACCCACTTGACTCACTCAAACAGCTCAAAATGTGTGCATTTCCACATAATTACTGATTTCCTCAACAGATTTAATGTCTAAGTTTATCTTCACTTTAATCCAATTTCATGCTTGGAGCAGAGGGATTTCAGCAGAAGGTCTTCCTTAACCTTCCGATATCATTAATTATTGCTACACTGGGAGTTGGTGCCTGGAACAAGCAGGTTTTTAAATAGAAATCATTTGTCTCTCAGCAGGGAGACTAACGGCTTTATTTCCGAATACTCAAACTGCCGTGCTTGAGTAATCGGTTCATGGTGATCTCCCTGTGCTCACCTCTGTGCTGGATCAATCCTTCCTCCTTGGTTCCCAGATCGGCCCAATTTGCCACCTGTAGCGGGAGGGGTCCATTTCCTCCTTTAATTGTTCAACGGGGTTTTCGAGAAGGAAAGGCCAGCCTTTCCCTGAGCTCTGGGCATTTGGTCATGGTTCCTGGTGATTTTCTGCTAAAGGAAATCCCCTAACTCATTAAAAAACAAAAAAAAAAAATAGATTAATTGACCAGTTCAGTAACAAGTCGCTCCAGGACCCAATAAACTTTGCAAAGAGTACATTCCAATTACAACTGTGCTCAGCAGGAACCCAGTGGGTAGGCCAGCACAATCTTTCTCCAGCACGCAGCAATTTTTACATTTTCTTTTAGATTCGTGTCACTCTTTTCCTTCAGCGTGGGCCATGGGTCCGGTTATGTTTCCCCCACCCTGTCACTCTACTGGCTGCTGTGGCCCAGAGTGGCCACCAAATGACTCTGTGACACCAGGGCGGGGTGGGGAGGCGGTGTCTCAGAGAGGTTGGCTGCAGGCCTGAGTGTGCAGGAGCCCTTGCATGAGGCATTTTGGCCGAGGAGGGACCATGGTCCCTAGAGCACAAACATCTGGGAAGCTGTCAGAGCCCCGGCTGCCTGCCCTCCACAGCATGAGAAGGTCAGCAGGAAGCAGGGATTTTGGTAACTAGCCTGATTGCAAAAGCAGACCCAGGCAGCGCAAGATAAGGCACTTGCTGTGAGCCTCGGCCAGGATGCTTCTGAATGGCTCTGCTCCCTTTGAGATGATCCACGCCAGCATCTGGAAGCCTCAGATGCCATAAAAACATCCCCCCTAAAAGGGCACCAAGTAGAGAGGGTGTAAGAGATTCCGTCAGTGCTCATCTAGAACTCAGGGGTTACAAAACCCGTAAGTCAAGGTCTTTGCCTGCCTCTCAAACAAAATACAAAATTAAAGTACAGCTACTAGAGCTTTCTAAATTCAGCATTTCTTTTCCTGGCTGTCTTCCCCCCGACATTCTTTCCGCACCCCGACTTCCATGCCCTAGCCTCTCTTTCAGTGCAGGCCAAAGGACCTGGTGCCACCAGGGACGGAAAGACGGCACTTGTTTCACACGAGAAAAGGCAAAGCCAACACCTGAGTCCATGCGGGGCCTCAAGGGGAGGGACTCCTGCTTCCAGAAACCCACAGCTCACAGCCCTTTGGTGACCTCTAGCTGCATGCCTCCAAGTGTGTCCTCGCCACAGCTCACAAGCTCAAGGTCACCAATCAAGTTTGATTTATCTCAACATTCCCAGTCATTGGCATCGTGTCCAGAAGCTAGTAGGTACTAAATCAGGATTTCTCGACCTCAACACTGTTAACATCTTGGGCTGGGTAATGTGTCGTGGGGGCTGTCCCGCCCACTGGTGGATGTTTAGCAACATCCCAGGAGATGCCATTCCAGTGGCACCCCCCACTCTGGTTATGACAACCAAAAATGTCTCCCGACGTTCTGCCTCATTGGAAAACTACTGAACAACACAAATGTTTGTTAAATGAAATAAATGAAGAGCCACCGTAGTGTCTGAGTTGAGCTGCACCAATACTGCTTTTTTTTTTAAGATTTTATTTATTTATTTGAAAGAGTGACAGCATGAGTGGGGGGAGGGGCAGGGGGGAGGGAGAAGCAGACTCTCTGCTGAGCAGGGAGACTGACATGCGGCTCCATCCCAGGACCCCGAGATCATGACCCAAGCTGAAGGCAGACGCTTAACTGACTGAGCCCCAGCCAAAACTACTTTTGAATTCTAATTTCTCATGGTGTTTCTCATGATCTTTGTGGAAGACCCCATGGTTGGGGAACAGGGGGATCACACGGATTCACCAGGCTCTTGGAGTTTGTGACGTTCTCCCTGAGTGTAGGTGCTACAGCCCACGAGATGCTTATCTCAGAGATGGGGTACTCGTGGTTAGACAGCATGGCCCCTGCTGAAAACCCCTCAGGCTAAAACATCCACAGCCCTTGGTGCAACTTGCAAGTTTCCCCATGATATCAAATCCCCGTGTCCTCGCCAGCCTCACTCCCCACCACTCTCTAAGGGCCCCTTACCTGCCAGACACCACATCAACCTCCCAGCGTTCTCCATGCCTGCTCTCTGTCCTTCCTCTTTCTGCCTGGACCATCTTGGCCCCTTGCCACCCTACGGGATGGTTCAGCACTGGGCTCTGAGCTCACCACCCCTCCCAGAGCAGGGGAAACTCCTCACCCAAACCCCCACCTGCCACATTGCTGCAAATGCAGGGCTCTGTTCTAACACAGGGCCAAATGCCCATGTTCCACGATGGGCACCATTCATGGGATAAAGCCTAAAGCACAGCTGCTGTGCCCTTATCCATACGACATGGCACTGAGTGACCAACTCTCTCCATGCTCTGCCCGAAGCA
The DNA here is from genome assembly GCF_017311325.1 of Ursus maritimus. Taxonomy (NCBI): domain Eukaryota; kingdom Metazoa; phylum Chordata; class Mammalia; order Carnivora; family Ursidae; genus Ursus; species Ursus maritimus. The sequence continues at coordinate 10,470,623 of NW_024425230.1, read as the reverse complement.
GTAACACAACGCTCAGTTTTTTAAACCTCATTTAGGAAAAAAACAAAAAAAACAACCAGTTGATTAACTAAATTTGGAGTTGTTTTTTTTCCTCCTGGTTATTTGGGCACTGTGAATACACAATCAGAGTTCTTGGTTCTCCAGACCTTACAGTAGTATTCTAATCATGCTACAGATATTCAAAAATTACACACTGCAGTGGGAGGTGTTTTAAAAAACCACATTAGTAAAATTGGATCTACAGCACCAAGTGTTAGCGACGGTTTAAAATATTAATGCATGTTGGATGCCAAGTTATTTTGAAGGCCCAACCAGACTTCTAATTTGGCAGGAATAATTTCATATAGGCAATTAGATACACGTGCAAATATTTAACTATAAGTTGCTGCCTGTACCATTGTAATACAGTGGTTTATCAACTAGCCACCTGGTTGGCAGGGCCAATTAAGGATTTGCCCATATAACAACAAAATCCTCTCCACCTTTTCAAATTCTCCCACCTTTTCAGCATTCTGGGAATACATACAAACTGGGCCAGTTTTAGGGGGAAGGTAAGCAAGGTTCAAAGATGTCTCTGAATTCTAAATTCTCAGTGGAGTCTGAAGGGCTGGAACTATGCCAGCTGTATACAGTCACCTATACCTCACATTTCATGTCTCCTAGGAGATCATGAATCGCTGAGTTGGCTAAACACACTCACACTCATCCTTCAATTTGGATGGATTTTCAACAATTGCACATTTCGTGTAAGAAATGAACATTTTCGAAAAATCAATTAGCATCTGAAAGATCAAGTTTCATCCTATACATTAAAAAGTAAGTGCTAATATGCGTATGAACACACATACACACGAGTGGGGAAGATGTAGCAATGGAAATGGGTAAGGAAGCCAGATCTTTCCAATGTCCAGCTTTACCACTTGTCCTGAAGAGCCAAAGGCCAGCATAACATGCAGGGGAAAGAACCGCACATGGGATCAGAAAGAAGGATCCAGCCTGGCTCTTTGGTTCACAAGTGTGTGACCCTCAGTAAGCTAACCTCTCTGAGCCTCAGTTTCTTTAACAGCAAAGTGGAAAAACCCTATCCACCTTGGAAGGATGTGGCAAGAATTGTAATCGAAGAAGCCAAATGCTCACATTCTTCCTTTCTTCCTTCCAGAATAAGGGAAGCCAGCCCTCCAACCTGCCCTTGGCCATGGCCCCGGGTCTTCTGAGGGGCTTGTCTATGGTGCAGGGACCTTTCTCCGTGTTCTAGAGCACGCTGTGGGAGTGGTCCTTCAACAGCCACACATGTCTCCTGAGACACCTTTCTAAATGAATACAACATTTTATTCCAAATGAGCCTGACATTGGACAAGTGCTGTGGGGCTGGATTCAGTAACATGAACAACCCCAGTGTTTAAGTTATAGGCGTTTCAACAATTCCAAGAAGCAACATTTTTTTCAAGACAGGTATGGCACATTTTAGCCATGACACCCGTATTTCAAGCTTCTAGCTCTTAAATATAGCAAGCCTTTCAAATTCCCTACGCCAAGTCCATCCAAAAAATTTACAGATACACATATTCTTTCTCATGAAGCCCAAAGTAGCAAACTTATCTGGCATTTTGTCATTTACTGAAATGCTTCTGTGCCTTGCAAAGATTAATCCTAATACTAAAATGTACCTTTTTTATTGGCTGGTCAGCCATCTTGCAAAAGACAATTTGATCCTCAAAAATCTCAACAGAGACACCTGTTAGTATCTTCAAGCTGAAAATCCATGAGAGAGTTCACTTTTTATGCCGCAGCCAACAGCAGGCCACACAAACACTGTTCCCACTCCTTACAGCCCTGTTTCACGAGGAAAGCAGAGCAGCGTGTGTGAAAAGACAAAAATGTAGCTGGTGGACAAAGGGGCCCTATCTGGCTTACTAACTGTGTGACTCTGGACCATTACTTACCCCTTTGTAGCTGCAATGTCCTCATCCATAGAATGTAATAATAAGGACAGAGGACCTGAACAGACATTTTCCCAAGGAAGACACACAGGTGTCCTACAGACACACGAGAAGATGCTCAACATCACTCATCATCAGAGAAAGGCAAATCAAAACCACACCTGTTAGGATGCCTTGTATCAAGAAGACAAGAACTAACGAGTGTTGGTGAGGATGCGGAGAAAAGGGAACCCTCCTGCACTGTTGCTGGGGATGTAAGTTGGTGCAGCCACTCTGGAAAACAGGAGGGATGTTCCTCAAAAAACTAAAAATAGAACTACCATTTGATCCAGTAATTCCACTTCTGGGTATTTATCCAAAGAAAATGAAAAAAATCATTTTAAAAAAAATATGCACCCCTATGTATATTGCAGCATTATTTATAATAACCAATATATGGAAGCAACCCAAGTGTCCACTGATGGATGAATGGACAAAGAAGATGCGGCATACCTATGCAATGGCCTATTATTCAGCCATAAGGAAGAATGGAATCTTGCCATTTGCAGCAACATGGGTGGATCTAAGAGGGTATTATGCTAAGTAAAATAAGCCAGACATAAAAAGACAAACAGTGCACGATTTCGCTTACATGTGGAATCTAAAAAACAAATGCACAAACCAACAGCAACAAAAAAAGGGAGAGTCTCGGGGCGCCTGGGTAGCGCAGTCGTTAAAGCGTCTGCCTTCGGCTCAGGGCGTGATCCCGGCGTTCCGGGATCGAGTCCCACATCGGGCTCCTCCGCTGGGAGCCTGCTTCTTCCTCTCCCACTCCACCTGCTTGTGTTCCCTCTATTGCTGGCTGTCTCTATCTCTGTTGAATAAATAAAATCTTTAAAAAAAAATAAATTAAAAAAAAAAAGGGAGAGTCTCATAAATGTAGAGAACAAACTGGCGGTTGCCACATGGGAAGGGGATGGGGATGGGCAAAATGGATGAAGGAGAGTAAGAGGTACAAAGTACCAGTTATAAAATAAATAAGCGACAGAAATGAAGAGTACAATAAAGGGAATACAGTCAAAAATACTGTAATACGCTTATCGCGGTGAGCATTTCGTAATGTATATAATTGAAGAACTATGCCGTACACCCGAAATGAATTTAATATTATATGTCAATTATACCTCAATTAAAAATAAAAAGGATGAAATAATTACACTATGACTCGGGATCACTGTGCCCCATTGTGTTCCAGGTTCCAAAGAACAGAGCCTGAGAAGGTCCAGTGCCTCAAAAGAACAAAGTGCTAAGCCCTTCCTTCTGCACAGAATACCACACGCAGCGTGCCAACCTCACCCCCCTCGCTGCCATTACCGGTAGTGACACAGATTTGTGATGGAACGAAAATCCTCTCTGGAACTTCCTCTTCAAAAAGTTATTTTGGGAACTTTTTTCTTTGGAAAAATAATACTGTTTTTCAGACAACAGGCCTTATTCCGTTTTCACCAGTTTTTACGTGCATTCACCGTGTGTGTGTGTGTGTGTGTGTGTGTGTCTGATCCCATGAACAGATTCTTGTAACCACCCCCACCATTATAATACAGGGGAATTCTTCTTGTAACCCCTTTACACGCACACCTTAATACCAACTTTTAAAATGGATTGTGGTGCATGGCTGCATAATTCACAACAGAGAAAAGGTAGAAGGCACCCAAATGTCCACTGATGGATGAATGGATACACAAAATGTGGTCCATCCATACAACAGAATATCATTCAGTTTTAAAAAGAAGGAAACCCTGACACCTGCTACCACCTGGATGAGCCTTGAGGACATTCCACCAAGTGAAATAAGCCAGTGACAAAAGGACAGACACTATATGACTCCGCCCATAGGAAGCACCTAGAGTAGCCAAGTTCCTAGAGACAGAAATTAGAATGATGGTGGCCAGGAACTGGGGGAGGGGGGGAATGCGGAGTTGGTGTTTAATGCGAACAGAGTTTCGTTTTACAGGATGAAAAGAGTTCGGGAGATGGATTGTACAACAACGTGAACACAGCACAACTGAACCATACACCTAAAAATGGTCACGATGGTAAATTTTATGGTATGTATTTTACCGTGATTAAAAATAAAAATAAAACTAAAACTAGAAAAAAAATGGATTATGATTATGTGGCCTTCAGGCACTTCCAGGCGAACTTTGGTGTCATCCTGAGGAGGAGAAAGTATGGCACGGCAGTTAACCACACCACCCCTGGAAACGGGAGGCCCCGGGTTCAAATCCCAGCCTGGGATGTTTACTATCTGTGTGGCTCCCTCCCAGCATTCACCTATTCCAACCCCATTCCTACTCCTTCCCCCTCCAAAAATGTCAATAGCAACAGAACTTACTTCACAAGGTTTTGATGAAGATGAAACAAGGTATTGCTTTTGAACGGTACTTGGCCTGTGTTTCATGCTCAGTGAATCCAAGACATAGGCCTAGAAGGCCACTACCCTCCTGATAGGGTTTCCAAGCCTCTCCTGCAAGACGGAGCTGGGGGCTGGTTCAGAAAGGAGCCGAGATAACGAGGTAGATCACCAAGCAGAGCAGGCCCCCAGTTCCCAGGTCGCCACCTGCCCACGGAAGGACCTGTGAACCCCAACTCACCCCAAGAGCACTCCAACTCCTCACCCATCCCCGCTGCAGTTTTTATCACATTTCTATTGATTTTCAGTCACAACAGTTTTGTGGGTTTTTAAAATTTCAGTCCTAAATCCCACTTGCCCCGCATTGGTAGCTTAAAAAATGTGAGAGGTCACAGAAAATATAGGCCAATGAAAATAACATTGCAGCAAGAAATTAATTGCTAAGCTTGTTTAATATGACAGGGGACTCCCTAAAATCCTATTATATCGTTCCCTGCTTCCTTTCGTCGTGTGCACGGATTCTGTGCACAAAGGCCAGGGCAGGCTCCCCAGTGCATTGCTGCATTAATTTGACATTTCTGGCTCCAATTAACCTTACATTTTAGCTATTTTCTAAAGATTGTTCTTTTAATTTGCGATAAGGTTATTTTTTTTTTCTATTGGTGTTCACTGGCTTGTGCACAAAGGCCTGTTGTACAAAATCCAGCCCAGTTTCTGCATGCTTCAAGGTAACACACTGTTGTCTACACTGGTAAGCAGAAGAGTTGGGCCCGAGACCGTCTCCCACCATGTGTGTTGGCATGGGACAGGCCTCGATTCCAGAGCAGGATGGAGTGACTTATACAGATACAGTGGGCATTTTGAGCTAGTAACCCATACTTCAAGGCAAGATCAAGAAAATCATAATAGAAAAAGAACACTGGATTCTGACTTGGTAGATCTGGATTCAAATCCCACCTGCATCTCTTACCAACTATGTTATCAGGGGCAACTTGGCTGATGCTAGGGAGCCTCAGTGTTCTCACCTACCAAATGGGGCAAGGCTATCTCCCTCCTGGGAGTATTAAATAAGAGATCAATAGGAGAGCACCCTTCTCAGAAGAAACCTTCAGGAATCTGTTCCCTACCTGCCTCTCCTAATGTCACACACAGTTCAAGAGCAGCAGTCAACAAACACGGCCTGTGAGCCAAATCCAGCCCATCGCTTGATTTTGTAAATAAAGTTTTATTGGGACATATCCATGTTCATTTATTTTTCTCATTATAATGGCACAGTTGAGAAGTGGTGATGGAGACTTTATAGCCCTCAAAACCTGAAATATTTACTATTTGACCCTTCATAGACAAAGTTTGCCAACTTCTGTTCTGGAGGAATGAAAGAAAACAAGGAGGCCGTGGGTCTTGGCACCATGGTACCCCTCCTTTACCGCTGCCTGGTTTCGCCTAGTGGCTAGATCCTAGAGGTCTGAGAACTAGGGGAGATGCCTGTGAGGGTCCCCCACCTCTGCCAAACCACATCCTCAAAACAAATCTTCAGCTGATACTGTGGATGATGACTGCCACTCAGCTGGGGACCCAGGGATTTAGAATTCTTAGTTTTAATCATTTATTTCCTAGGCTACCCTCACTTTTTAAAAATCTCATCTTTAGAGTTGAAGCCCATCATGGAATCAGATTTGACTTCTGTAAACACAGAATCGATTTCCCATAAGGTATTCTGAACAAGGGAGCCTTCCCCCAACTTCCTTCTATAAACTGTCACCTTTCAGCTCCTTCCATGGGAAAAGGCACTGTGCTATGAACGACACCTGGAGGGGAACAAACATGAACCAGACAATAGTCCTTTTGACACGGATGCCTACACTCTAATAAGGAATATACACATAAAACAAACTGTGACACAAAGTGCCACCCAAGTGGCAAATGAGTGTCTCACTCTTAGTGTGTGGTCCAGGGACCAGCAGCAACAGGGTCACCTGGATCTGGTGAGAAACTGAGAGTCACAGGCAGGTGACCGATAAGCGTATGTGTCAACTGGGTCCCCTGGGTGTTAGAAGTACAAGAGATTTATAAAGGGAAAGGGGTTCAGGAGCAGGAGGGGGAAACTTCAGTTCAGATCTGATGGCTGGGAGAGCAGGGAGGCAGGCAGGCAGAAGGCAGGCAGCCTCACATCCATATGCAGCCCCGAGAAAGCCGTGGCCAGCCCAGCAGCAGGTTGCAAATGAGCTGGAGTGGACAGTGACCGTTTCAGTGAAATATTCGACCCCCTTCTTTACCATCCCGCCCTTACTTCCCTTAGCCCTGATTTTTGTTTTGTAAGCCTCAAAACCTATGTGTAAAATCACATAATTTTTTTTAAAAACGCAGATAAACCTGTTTTTATTTCTTGAGTTGAATAATCTCTTCTCAAAAGATGACCCTTCTTGTTGAACATTGATATCATTTTTCTACCAAACCAGTATTTAATGAAACTGTTTTATGGCTGAAATGTCAGGGATCATTTTTAAGTGCTTCCTGAGCCATCAGACATATTCACCGTCACCACCCCCACCCCCCAGCACCATCATCCTCTCCTCATGCTTTATGTTCTCCGGTAAGCTCTGAAAAACTTTTCCAGCTTTCGCTATGCACAAAAAAGGATTAAAAAGATATTTTTTTCACACTTCAGGCATCAGATGCTGGGTTTTAAAATACCCTGCATAGTGTGAACTTAGCTTTCAACATCAAATGCTGCTTTTTTCCAAGTTTGAAACCAAGCGGCTGAGAAATGAAGATGTTGAGCAGCAAAACACACACCACAGAGCGAGCGTCNNTGCCATTAAATTGACGTGAGTGTGGGCAAGTGTAGCCATTCACACCCAAACAGACATCTGGAGATCCATACGTGAATCTGGATCTTCCACCTCCATCCCCAGTGAGCTGGGGGGGGGGGGTGTGCACGTGCGCGCGTGCACACACACACATACACCAGTTACGAGACATGCCAACTGAAATGTTGTGTGTCCTTTGCATCAATGTCAATTCCATATGTGCACCTGACATCTGTACTGGGGGAAAGCTGGGGAGATGCCCAATGAAACACAGTTGCTCTTCTGCCTCTTTTAAAAAGAAATAGCCCCTTACACCCTGGGAATCACTGTGCTTGTCTATCACCCTGATTTGCTCTGGTTCAACACCTCAGATTATTGAAGAACAGAAGTACTAGCTGAGCCTCTGTAGGATCGGGGCCTTGTTGGCCACCAGCAGGTGCACCCGGGGTGACACTGCTGGTGATGTGTGTCTCTGGCCCTGGTGTTTATCCCACGTTTTCAAGTCTAGCCTTTGTGATGTGTGTTCTGTGTGCTGAACCTCAAAGGCAGGCGATCAATGAAATAGGAGAAACCTAACCTCAGGTGATAAAATCTGGTCCCAGTCCTAGCTCAACCCTTGGCTCCCTCTGTTTATCAAGCAAGCCTCAATATGCTCATCTAGAAAATGGGTCCATGTCGCTTCCTGGCATGGCTTAAGTAAGGATTCAAGGGGTAGAGGTGAATGGGCTTCATACACTATAAAGGGGCCCACAAATCAAGGTCGCCTTCCAGAGCACAAGGCTGTCACCAAGGAAAGGGCAGACCAGGGCCTGGGCAAATCTGAGAAAGTACAAGAAGTCAAAAACCTTTCCCATCCTCACTCTCCAAAGTGTTTCTTCCCAGGGAAAAGCAGTTTTAATATTTAACAAAGTATGACAAAACCCTTTCAACATTAGCACTTCCTTCCGACCCAACCAAGCCCTTGTAAGGCTCTTTGAAGAAGTCAGACTCCTTGTTTTTATTGTTCTGAAGCCTGATCAAATTCATCTCTTTTTAAGAATTTTATAACAGCAACTATAATAACCACACTATGTGCTACAAAGCACTAATAATAAATGTTTTATCTTCTTTAGCCCTTGTAGCAATCCCTATTTCACAGATGAGGAAAATCGAGGCACAGGAGGTGAAATAAGTCACCTTAGGTCACAGAGCTAATAAGCAGTGTCGCTAAGATCCAAACTGAGGGCTGTAACTGGCCAGCACATGTCCCCTTCAGCACTAAGCTCTCCTTTCTTATGAGCACTCTTTAGAGGGATATCCCCCCCACCCCGCCCCAAGAGCTGCTACTTTACATATTTTAGACCCATAGGACTATTTCGGGAGCACCTCAAGCGAACACTGGGATGGTGAAGGTAGAAACAAAGAAGAAGCCATGATGACACTGGCATCTAGTTCCTAGAGGAAATCACCCTCACTGTCCCAGCTGAAGCCTGATGTCCCTGCTTAATTAAGAGCTGCCCCCTTCATGCTCAGAAGTGGCCAGGCCAGGTCCATAAACTGTATGGTCACCCTGGGGTTAAATCTTGTGCAAAGATATATAGACATTAAATGAATGATAAAAGGAATTGCAAGAGAGTGCCCTTATGGAAAGACTAGCTACTGTTTCTCTCTAAAAACCCTGGGCAGACTTAATCTCATGCTTTACGATTTGTAGGTACCAAGTCTTTAAACCTAACCTGGACCGCAAATGATTACATTGCTAAGTTAAATATCCAATACCTTAGTATGCAGTACCACAAATCCAGGGCCCTGGGGAACGAAGATCATTCCCAAACTCTGTTTGAAAACCTTGTCACTTCCTGTTATAAAGTATGCATTTGTGTGTGTGTGGTTCTGTTTTGCTGTGCTTCGTAAATTACATTACGACTTCAGTTTACCTATTTCTTTCTAATTTATTCCATGAGTGCGGCTAGTAAATAAAGGAGACAATTATTTAAATCTTATTCTAATTGCATGGTTTATTTTAAGACTATGTTTACACTAAAATTGATGAATGCTTATGTTCAACTGAGTTAATAAAAAGTTCCATTTTCGGGAAGTCTTTCCGTTAGTTACCTCTAGACACCCTACCCAAGTCAATAAGGCAAGTTGAGGGGCGCCTGGGTGGCACAGCGGTTGGGCGTCTGCCTTCGGCTCAGGGCGTGATCCCGGCGTTGTGGGATCGAGCCCCACATCAGGCTCCTCCACTGGGAGCCTGCTTCTTCCTCTCCCACTCCCCCTGCTGTGTTCCCTCTCTCGCTGGCTGTCTCTATCTGTGTTAAATAAATAAATAAAATCTTTAAAAAAAAAAATAAATAAGGCAAGTTGAACATAAAAGTAGAATTCCCCAAATCTTAGCTATTTAAATGTGGTATTTGGGTTAATAATAATTAAGGCATACTGGCTCATCGGTGTGATGAAGATTTCTATGTGGAAAGGCGTAATTTTGTGGGAGGAACCTGTCACTGGCCCCCCACCCCCACCACTGTAGGATCTCTGCATGGGGGATCAGAGTCACATCCTCTTGCCTGAGGGGTACCAGAGGAGGAGATAAAGGCCCTTCTCAGTACAAACCTCCAACACAAACAGCTGGAGCCCCGAAAAGCCACAGTTCTCTCCAGGAACCCATGGGTTTGCTCCCTGAGACCTGGAAGCCAACCAGTGTCCACCCATTCCCGGCAATTAGCACAGGATACAGGGAAACTCTCCATGGCTCTGTAGGGTTCCTATGCCAGAATGTTCCCTTGGCTAACTGGGGGAAACTGCAGACAGACAAACGTTTGGGGGAGAGAGTTCCAACTTAATCAACCTTAAATAAAGCAACTATTTTTCAGGAACAAAGATTTTTCTAAGCTGCCTTTTACATAATGCAATTACCCACATTTCCAATTCTTTTCTCAGAGCCCCAGAGCTGGAACATTCGTTTCCTGTAAAATTGGGACCTCTGACCCCCTTCAACGTTGAAGTGTATCCCAGGTTGGGGCTACTGATTATCTCCTTTTTATTTTAGCTAGTTTCACTCAAAGGACAAAACATAGGGTCCTTGAGCATTTGACCCTCCTGAAAATATTTAACATCTGAATTAAACCGACAGGCTTTGCCAGAAGTGCTCTTCACATTTTATGTCTGAGGCTATTTTCCCCCAGCACTGAATCACTAAAACATAAGTAGATAAAGACAGCCCTGATAAATTGTGCTCCCTGAACTAAATGCCATCAAGCAAATTCTTGAATTTTCCCTTTTCCACAGCAAGTGTTATAAACTGTTCTACACCCTTCATGTCCCCGCTGGATTCAATTATTCTGGAAACAAACATTATTGTTCAAAATGAAGATCCAGGGGCCATTAGCATGATCCAACAGCTGTACTAGGGGTGAACCCACAAGCAATGAGGCAGAGATGAGGATGGAGGCGAGAAAGGCTGCTTTGATGGAGGATGAGAGACAATAAAATTATACAACCATTTTGTTTACTGCCCTCTCGGGATTAACGCTGAAAGACCCATTCCATGACAATGGACTGCAAAGAGGAATAATGGGGCTTATTGGACATTTCCAGAAGGCATGTCTGGACTACCTTTTTCCCAATGAATCAGTCAACAATATTTATTAAGCACCTCTGTCATATAAAACATGCTGCAAGGTGCTATGGAGCTACAGAGAAAAAAGAAAGCACGGTGCCTTTCTTAAGAAAGATAGGCATTTTTCTCCCTGGTAAACTGAGTACCTATTTCATGGAAAGTAATGGGCTAGACACCGGGGGACTAAGAGGAAAAAGACAATCTAGCTCGAGGCTGTGCGCGCCCAGCTCCCATGCAGCCTGTGGCTTCGATGACCGTGTCAGGGCTAGTGGTCTTGTGGACCTGGCCACCGCTGGACTCAACAGGGCAAACCCCAGATCCTGGGTATGAAATGAACCCTCCTGAAGTCTGGTGGAAACCAGTGGTATGGGCTTTTTTGAGAAGCTGAGCCACAAGACAGAGCAGGTCGACGCAGTGCCAATAAGGCCACACAGACTCGGGTTCACAGAAGGGGCCAGAACTCAGGAGGAGATGGCAGCAGAGATGACCAAGGTCACGTGCAGCCGATGTGGCCAGAGCTGTAGGTGACCATGTGGCCCCTGAGAAAGGGGACAGGAACTCGGGCGCTGACCTCGAGGCTTCAGCTTACACGGCTCTCTCAAAGCGGGGCTCCGAGCAGATACCTGGGGGGGCGGGGGGGGGCACAGTGGACTGTGTCTGGCCAGTGCTTGAGGGATCTAACAGAGAGGGGCAGAGGGTCTCCCCTCTGCAGGTGAGCTGGGCACTCAGAGAGGAATCCACAGGTGGGAGCTTGTCCTGGGAGCATTTTTAAAGGGATGAGACCGGGGTGACTGGGTAGCTTGGTCACTTAAGCCATCTGACTAAGACTTCCACTCAGGTCATGATTTCAGGGTCGTGAGATGGAGCCCCACGGGGAGCTCCATGCTCAGTGGGGAATCTGCCTGGGATTCTCTCTCTCTCTTCCTCTCCCTCTGTTCCTCCCCTCCCCCCCCAAACAAATAAATAAAATCTTTAAAGGGATCAGACCACAAAGAGGTGTGTGCAGGTAGATGGGTAAAGAAACGGAGCCTGAGGAGGGGGCAAGAGCTGCCAGCTGGAGGTGAGCACCACCCTCTCTGGGAGGGCCAGAACCTCTGAAGGACCCACAGGCACATCTGCATGATAACGAGGGACAGGTGGCTTTGGAGTCTGGCTAGTCCCAAAGAAACAACTGCATCTCACAGTGGCACTAATCAAGTGCTACCAATGAATTGTGCCCCCCTCCACCCACCAAAATCCGTATGTTGAAGCCTTGAACCCCAATGTGATGGTATTTGGAGATGGAGCCTCTGAGAGATAATCAGGTTTGATGATGGTGGAGCCCCTGTTGGAATTAGTGCCCTTTGAAGAAGAGATACAAAGCTTTCTCTCTCTCTGCCAAGTGAGGACACGGTGAGAAGGCAGCCAGCAGTCTACCCGTCAGGAAAGAGGGCCCTCACCAGAAACCAGCCACGCTGGTACCTTGAACTTGGACTTCCAGCATCCAGAACTGTGAGGAAACAGATTTCTGATGTTTAAGCCCCCTAGTCTATGGTATTTTGTTATACAGCCCACACTAAGACATCCATAAAGCTGCCCTTACCTCCTCTTTCATTCTGAGGGGTCAGTAGCCCGAATTACAAGCTGAGGGAAGGACAGCAAGTGAGGTGAACCCATGCTCTCCCATGGGGCAGGCAGCTGGCCCCAGTTTAGAAGTTTTAACTTCTTCTGAATCAGATTCAGAGCGTTAAATACTATGCAGGACTGGCATCTTCATTCCTGGAAGGAAACTCCATTTGCTGTAGATGCTGCAGGACCTTCTAGTACTTTAGAGTGACAGGTAAGGTCATGGAGTCTGGGGGTGGCAGAAAAGTGGGGAGAAAAATCGAGTTGCGTCTTTTTTTTTTTTTTTTTGAGATTTTATTTATTTATTTGACAGAGAGAGACATCACAAGCAGGGGGAGCAGCAGGCAGAGGGAGAGGGAGAAGCAGGCTCCCCATGGAGCAGGGAGCCTGACGTGGGGCTCGATCCCAGGACCCTGAGATCATGACCTGAGCTGAAGGCAGACACTTAACCAACTAAGCCACCCAGGCGCCCTCGATCTTCATCACATCCCCAAGTCAAGGGTATTCAAGAAAACAACCAGAAGTCACTGAAAAAAAGTTCCCACCCTGGAGGTGGCTTCAAGTGAGGTCATGAGGAATGAACAAGGTCAAGTAAGTCAGGGCAGGGAAGGGAGAAGTTCAGGACAACAAACTGGAAGGGTTGGGCGCCTGGGTGGCTCAGTCGTTAAGCGTCTGCCTTTGGCTCAGGGTGTGATCCCGGCGTTCTCGGATCGAGCCCCGCATCAGGCTTCTCCGCTGGGAGTCTGCTTCTTCCTCTCCCACTCCCCCTGCTTGTGTTCCCTCTCTCGCTGGCTGTCTCTCTCTCTGTCAAATAAATAAATAAAATCTTAAAAAAAAAAAAAGAAAGAAAGAAAGAAACTGTAAGGGTTATTTGTGGCCAGAATGTGATCTGGTCTAAGTAGGAAAGTGGCATGAAGTGAGCCATGTTTGGGAAGAATATCAGAAGCAAGGCCAGTTAGCAGCTTATAAATTCTTTAGCGAAGACATGATTAAGGCCCATGGGACAGAAGCATAAACAGAAAAGAACAGGTACAGCCGAGGCATTCAAAGATGGACTCAGCAGGACCTGGTCACAGGCTGGCTATCGGTGGGAGGTGATGGAGAAGAATGGTCACAAGAGGATGGAATACTACTGATCTTGGGAGAGAAGAGCAGATTTGGGAGCAAGATTTGCATTAGTCAGGGTTCTCCAGAGACACAGAACCAAAGCAAGGCGTGTAGGTACAGAGAAAGATTTATTCTAAGAAATTGGCTCACACAATTACAGAGGCTGGGAAGTCCAAGCTGCACTGTGGGCTGGCAGGCTCAAGACCTAGGAAAGCCAACAGTGCAGTTCTCATTTAAAGGAAGTCAGCTGGAGAATCTTCTCTTGCTGGGGGAGGCCAGTCGATTTGTTCTATTCAGGCCTTCAACTAATTGGATGAGGCCCACCCACATTGTGGACGCCACCAATCTGCTTTACCCAAAATCTACCAGTTTCAATGTTCATCTGAACCCCAAGCACCCTCCACGTTGATATATAAAATTAACCACCACAAAGAGCACGAAAACACCCATCTTGTTCAGTTGTCCATGAGCACAGTGAGAGCTGATGGGCTCTCGTCAGTACAAAAATGTCAACGTTCTCAGCCTCCAAGAGCGGGTACATATCTCCTTGAAGAACCATGTGAGGGCTTCTACTGACACCAACAGAAACAAGTCCCCAGCCCTGCTGATGTCCAGTCTGCAGCACAGAGGTTACAGCCTTTAGGTGGAGGCTTTAGAAACGTCCCAGCTGTACCCATGAGCCAACCATGGACATCATTACCAACTTAACAGAGAAGTTTCCAGAGTTCACCCACATAGTCACTATGGTGAAGGAGGGACAATATGAAAAGTTATATAGATTTGTGCAGATGATAAGGATTTTCCTAAATAAGGAACAATGTCTTACCTAGCAAATATGGAATCTCTTTCCTACTCTGAGTTCCTCAGGTTCCCTGAGCAGCCTGCAAAGCTCACTTACCGGAGGTTCTAAAGGCTCAAAGCACCACTTTGTAGCTGTTGCATGTTTCGTCATGGGCAAAATGCGGTCATGCCCCTCCTCTCATTTAAACCTTAAGACAGTTCTGAAAGTTGGGTCACTTCCCACTTAGAAGTTAGGAAAGGAGACCAGGTGGTTAATAAATGAGAACAAGTGAGGACACGGCCTACGGCCTACGGCCTCTGACTCTGAGCCCAGAGCATCTCAGGAAACAGAGCCTCTTTTGGAATGGAAGTCAGGTGAGCGCCCAAACCATGAGGCACCGGGACCAATCCCAGCGAAGACTGTTGCCGATCGTGGTGCATTCACCCCTAAAAGGAGGAAGGGGTGATGTAATCAACTAGGGGGAAAGGCGCTGGGAATAAAAATGGAGAACCTCCTCCCAGTAGATCAGCAGAAAGCATGCAAGAATGACTCAAGAAAATAACTCCTTCTCCATGCCACTGCAGCTTCTGCACGCACGGGGACATATTTAGAGGCAAGCAAACCAGAGTGCCTTCAGGGCGATGAGCTGCCCAAAGAAAGCTGGAAGGACACAATTACAGTAACAGAACTGCTATGGCAGGCGAGTTCTTGGATGGCCCCTGAGTTTCCCTCCCCGCGGTATTCCAAGTATACCCCTATCTTCTCCCAGATATTCCATCACCAAACACTCACCTGTGTGCTGCCATGGAGGGATTTTACAGACGCAATTAAGGTTCTAAGTCAGGCGACCTTAACAAAGGGAGATTGTTCTGGGTGAGACTGACCTAACCAGCTGAGCCCTTAGGGACTGGACTCCTCTTGGCTAAACAGCCTGAAAGCATAAAAGGGATTCAGTGAGGGGTGCCTGGGTGGCTTCGTCGGTTAAGCATCTGACTCTTGATTTCGGCTCAGGTCATGATCTCAGGGTCATGACGTCGAGCCCTGAGTGGGGCTCCGTGCTCAGTGGGAAGTCTGCTTGAGATTCTCTCTCTCCCTCTCCCTCTGCCCCACCCCCTGCTCTCGCATACATGTGTGCTCACATGCTCTCTCTCTCTCCTTCTCTCTCTCTCAAATAAGTAAATCAGTCTTTTAAAAATAAATAGGGATTCAATGCAAGGGCAGATCTCTGTGGCTGGCTTTGAAGATGGAGGGGACCATGTAGCAAAGCACACAGGTGACCTCTAGGAGCTGAAGGTCAGCTTAAAGAAACAGGGACCTCATTCCTACAGCAGTAAAGAAGTGAATTTGACCGGCCATGTGACTGAGCTTGGGAGCAGATTCTTGCCCAGATCCCCCATAAAGGAACCCAGCCTGGCCAACACCCGGATTCAGCCTGTGAGACCCTGAGCAGAGAATGCAACCACGCCATGCCAGGACCTGTGACCTACAGAACTATGAGCGAACACATGGGCCACTCATTAACCCACTAAGTATGTGGTCATTTGTTACACAGCAATAAAAAATTAAAAAAACTAATATAATTGCTAATACTCAGAGTTTCCTCTTTGTCAGACAGTACAAGTTCAATTAATTCAACTAATTCTCGGGATCCGTGAGGTAGATACTGATCGCCATTTTACAGGTGAAAAAATCAGGGTACGGAGCATTTAGCCAGTTCTTACCCATTTCTTTTTTTTAAATAAAGACTGGGTATACGTAAGACATCCAGCATGTTTAGATACACAAACACATACTACGGTGAAGCTACTTCACATATCCATCCCACCCTTACCATATTGCCGCTGTTGTGACAGCACCTGAGATCTCCCAGCAAAGGTCCAGGCTGCAATTCAGTGTTATTAACTATAGTCACCATGACGCACTTGGATCTCTAGAATGTACTCATCCTACGTAACAGAAACTTTGTACCCTTGGACCAACATCTTCCCATGTCCCTGACCCCTGGTAGCCACCATTCTACTCTCTGCTTCTAGGAGTTTGACTTTTTCAGATTCTACATGTAAGTGAGATTATACAGTATTTCTCTTTCTGTGTCTGGCTTATTTCACTTGGCATAACGTCCTCCAGGTTCATCCGTGTTGTTGAAATGGCAGGATCTGCTTTTTTAAGGCTGAATAATATTTTATATTTAATATTTCATATGTATGTTATATAGATTTCACATTTTCTCTACCCATTCATCCGTCTACGGACACTTAGGCTGTTTCCACGTCTTGGCTATTGTGAATAATGTTGCAATGACCATAGGGTTGCAGATATCTCTTTGAGATACCGATTTCGGGTGCCTGGGTGGCTCAGTTGGTTGAGCAACAGACAGACTCTTGATTTCAGTTCAGGTCATAATCTCAGGGTCTTAAGATCGAGCCCCACGTCGAGCTCCATGCTCAGCACAGAGTCTGCTTGTCCCTCTCCTTCCCCTTGCTTGCTTGCGTGCACTCTCTCTCTCTTTCTCAAATAAATAAAGGAAATCTTAATTAAAAAAAAATACCAATTTCATTTCCTTTAAATATATGCCCAGAAGTGGGATTGGTGGATCATACAGAGTTCTATTTTTAATTTTTTGAGGACCCTCCGTATTTTCCACAGTGGCCGCACCAATTCCCATTCCCATCAACAGTCCACAGGGTTCCTCTGCTCCACATCCTCACCAAGAATTATTAGCTCTCTCTTTTTGACAACAGCCATTCTGACAGGTGTGAGGTGATATCTCATTGTGGTTGTGATTTGCATTTCCCTGATAATGAGTGAGACTGAGCACATTTTCATGTACCTATTAACCACTTGTGTCTTAGATAAGACTTCTGCTAACATTTAGTCAGCACTGAAATTCCAGGTGGCTGCTGGCCTCCCTCCCTCGAAGCCCTGGATCACTTTCACAACCCTTCATCTTTCTACTCAGAATTAGTCTGAGGGGTACCTGTCTCCTGCCTCTGCCTTTAGGGCTCCTGTCTTACCTTCTTCAAGGCTGACGGGGCACCTCCTTGAGTGAGGTGACTTTGGGGCCCCCAAAATGGCGCTGAGTAGCAGACAGGTCACCCAAATCAAGCAGAGGGTGAAAGGCACTATGTTAGGGTGGCCATTAACAAAGTACCACAGATGGGGGCAGCTTAAACAACAGAAATTTGTGTCTCACAATTCTGGAGGCCACGGGGCCGAGATCGTGGTGTTGGGAAGGTAGGTTTCTTCTGAGGCCTCTCTCCTTGGCTTGTAGACAGCTGCCTTCTCTCTGGGTCTTCACACGTTTTTCTTCTATGTGTGTCTGTGTCCTAATCTCCTCTTCTTACAAAGACACCAATCGAATTGGATTAGCTCCCACCCTCATGGCCTCACGTGAACTTAATTATCTCTTAAAAAACCCTATCTCCAAATCCAGTCACGTTCTGAGGTACTGGGGTTAGGATTCCAACACATGAATTTGGGGCGGCGGGGGGTGGGGGGGGAGGGAGGCTGGGGAAGAAACACAATTCAGTCTGTAACAGGCACCAGGTCCAAAGCCAAAGATTCGAACAAACTTGTCAGACCCAAATGAAAGTCTCCTCAGGGCTCCGTGCCAGCAGTTCCTGGTCTGATGCCCAGCAGAGCTGCCATTCCCCCTGCTTCTACCTCCTCTGTCTCCCCAAACCTCCCCCCACTTGCACCCAGGACCCTTAGCACTGGCACCCTTTCCTGCCCCCCAACTCGGAGACACAGCCCATGCCCCAAAAAGCACCAGGTTCCTCAGCATAATCAGCTCTTCTCATCAGAATTTCAAAGGCGAGCAATATTTAGCAGTTCAAGTGGGGCCAAGGGCTGACATTAAACAAATTTCAAGGGTTATTTGAAGTTAATTGAGTTTAATCATATAATGATTTTATAATTAGTCACAGTGCTCTTGTTTCGATGTGAGTGGACCCAGGCTCTGAAGAAACAACTGTATCAGCCAGGGCAGCACTGGCGAAAGGCAGCAGGGCCAAGGAGAAGGGAGTGGTTTGCGGATGGGCCCCCAGAAATGCTCTTGTGCCCTTGCTGGGTCCCAAACTGCACTGGCCTCTAGCCGGGATCCCAGCTGGGGCTCCGACATCCCACTGACTTGGAGCGGATGCCCTGTCGGTGTTGAAATGGAGTCTTATCACCAGGAGGACAGCACAAGGAAAACTACTAAGGTGACCAGGCTCGCTCCCGGCTCCACAAATGCTTCGCCAGACCAGACCATGAAATCAGCAAAGCTTCTAGTCCGAAACATTGACGAACCTAATCGATCAATAGCCCCGAGCTCCTGAGCAGTAATCCGTGATAGCTGGTGGCCAGGATTCAATCCCTGCAGGTCTTTCAAGTGGGTGCAGTGTGGGTCCAGTTGTCCCTCTCACCCAACCAGACTTGGGTTGTAGGTTGGCTTCTGATACCACAACATTTGGCACTCAGGACCTCACTGTGCCCTTGAATGACGAGATTATGAAAGACTCACAGAGACTCCGTGGAATGCTTCATGAAGCTGGGCCTGTCGGAGACAGCCTGACTCTCCTGGTTGGGTCAGGGGGAGCCGGAACAAACCCCCATGACAGAGCGCAACGTGTCATCCTATGTGTGATTCCCCAAACAATCAGGTAATATTCTCTTTATGACCACAGAGGGAGTGGGGAAGGAAATTCCCATTTATGCAGTGCTCGCTATTGGTCAGACCCCATGCTAACTCATTTGTTTCTTGTGGCCACCTTCTGAGGTCCCAGATGAACAGAGGCTCAGAGAGGTAAAGTCACCTGCCTGAAGTCACATTCAGGGCCAGGTGTAACCAACCACAGCACCTAGGGACCAAGTGTCTACCACAACACATCAGCTGGTGAGTAGAAAGAAGGCACAATGGGAAATCTGGGTGGGTCAGAGCAGATGCCCCCACTACTGGGCCAACACCTGAGACACCAGCCCACTCTCCTCACCAAGGGAAGTCCTAGGTTCCAGCCTACACAGAGGGTCAATGAGAGACACACGAAGGCTTATCTTTGCCTCCCAAATGCCTCCCTCACAGAGATCACATTAACCATATGAAGAGGATTCCAGGGAAATGATTCAAGGAAACCAAAGCATAGGTAATTGAGAGTATAGACTCCGACCTTGTGGTTTTATTTGATGATGGAAACACTTTTAAAAGACAGTGTGCAATCCAACCAACAGATGAGTGGATGAGCAAAATGTGGTCTGCTCATACAACGGAATATTACTCAGACTCAAAATGAAGGAAATTCTAACACACGCCGCACCATGGATGGACTTTGAGGACCTTATGCTAAGTGAAGCAAACACATCACAAAGGGACAAAACCCGCACAACTGCACTTCCCTGAGGTCTCTGGAGTAGTCAAGTTCACAGAGAGGGAAAGTAGAATGGTTGTGGCCAGCGGCTGCGGGAGGAGGGAATGAGGAGTCAGTGTTTAATGGGGGACAGAGATTCAATGTTGCAAGATGAGAAGAATTCTCAAGATGCGCAGTAGGGATGGACAACAACGCGAACGTCCTTAATACCACTGGACTGCACACTTAGAAATTTAAGACAGTAAACTTAATGTTGTGTGTATTTTACCACAATAAAAAGAACTGGGAAAAAAGGTGCCATGAGGTCAGGGCCTGTGCTATTTCCCGGAGCTCCTGGGTAGACCCCCAAGCCAGCCACCCCCAACAGAACTTCCATTTCTAGAATAAGTAAGGTGAGGCTGCAGAGGCTGAAGCCAGAGCCCAGCCTGTCTGAGCCTCTTCCTCATCCTCAAGAAGTTTCTCCCTAATAAATGCTCAACTCAGGCTTCAGCTGGAACAGCTTATTTTGTACAAGGTCAGGATCGGGACACATCCCCAACTGGTGGTACCGCTGCTATGGGGACTGCACTGGGCTGTCTCCTGCTGGCACTGCCTCCCCTACCCCAGGCTCCTATGGCTGCAGGTCCTTCAACTTTCCCATTTCAGAGGCAACCCCAAGTTTGATGGAATTGTGACACGCTGTGCCACATTCGAGATGGCACTGTGATGACACAGATCACATATGGATGACACACCGTGGAGTGACATACGCTGTCTCTCTTACACACACACACACACACACACACACACACACACACACAAATGCCCCATGGTTTGCAAGAGCCCCCACCAACGGCATTGCAGGGAAGGGTATCTGTGTGCCTCCCGTGATTCCAGACTGCAATTCGCGTGCTCAGCCCCTACTGACGAGGCCACCACATAACAGTGACTGTCCTTCAAGATGTCAGCTCCCTGAAAGGCCCAGCAGGAAAGGGAAGGGCAATATGAGGACAGAGGGAAGCCCCAGCGCTCCTGAGCACAGAGGAAGGCCCCCACCTGGACCGTGGGATGGAGCAGAACCAGGTTTCTCGAGGTAGCCACTGACTTGCATCCTGAAGGACAAGGAAGTCAGGTCACCAAGGGAGAAGAGTGGCCCAGGACAGGGCACAGCACACGCAGAGAAAGGCAGATGAGAAAGGCTAGCCCTGCTGCGCCGAGTCTCCCCTTCTCATCGCTCACTCACTGACGGGTCTTGCTCACTAAAGTCCCAGAAGTTTCCATTTCCTCATCCGCAGAAGGGGAGCTAGTGTGTGGGGTTGTAAGGCCACGTCTCCAGAGAAGACCGTCTGCCTACCCTCTCCTGCCACCCACCCACCCAAGGCTCTTCCTTCCTCCGCAGACAATGCTGTCCTCACTGCCTCTCCTGACCTCAGGGCTCCTGCTGGTTTCCTCCTTCGGCCTCCTGGCTTCCAGTCACTTCGCTCCCATTCTCTCTCCCCCTCTCTCTCACATACACACACACTTCTGCACACTCTCATACAAGCACGTACACTCACACACACTCACACAGGCATATACACTCACACACAGACTCACACACTCATATCTTTATACACTCTCACACTCTCAAACACAGGCATGCTCTCACACTGGCACACTCACACACACTCATACATTCCATACACTTACTCACACACATTCTCACATCTTGCACACTCATACATTCACACTCACACATGCTCTCACAACATTCACATATACTCTTACACTCACAACTCACAACCTTTCATACACATACCCACTCTCACACACACATCTCACGCACGTACACACTCTCACAAAAGCCATGTACATTCTCACACACTCACACAGGCATATACACTCACATACAGACCCTTATACTCACACATTTCACACATACACACTTATATATCTTGCACTCTTATACTCACACTCTCATACAGTGCTCTCACAACACTCACAACTCACGTTTCCACACACATACACATACACATCTCACACATACATACCCACCCACACGTCTTACACTCATACACACGCTCATACACACTCACACTTTTGGACAGAGGCACACTCTTACACACTCATCACTCACATGCTCTTGCACACACACACACCCTTGTACACACTATCATCCACACACTAATGCACACTCTCATATACATACATACTCCCACACACATACTCTCACACACTCACAAATACACACACTCTCACACACACAGTTAATTTCACAGTCAGTTCTGTTAATCTCTTCCTTCCCGACGGGATCCTGTCACCTTCAGCTTCCCTACTGCCCTGTCACTGCTGAGCCCTAAAAGCAACAGCCTGAAACTTTGGCTACCTCCCCACAAAGCGTCTCCTGGAACACTTGCTGAAAATGCAGACTCTTGAACCCCATGTCGGGAGATTCTACTTTGTGTAGGCCTGGGGCCAAATCTGTGATCTTAACTGATGATTTTGAGGTGTGAGGATGAGCTGAACTGGTATCACCCCTCTCTTTCCCCCTGAGAGACTTCTCTCCTCTCCCTGTGCTTCCAGGTGTGGAGTTCTCCTTGATAGCTGAAGGCACTGGAAGGTTGGTCTCTATCTGCGCTTCTACTGTTCTTTAGGGAAAGCACCATTTTAAAGCAACGCTAAGTGCAATTTCCATCATTCATAGAATGACAAACCATGAATGAGTGTCACCAGCATGGAACTGGTATTGTTGGGGCGCCTGGGTGGCTCAGTCATTAAGTGTCTGCCTTCGGCTCAGGGCGTGATCCCAGGGTTCTGGGATCGAGCCCCGCATCAGGCTCCTCCGCTGGGAGCCTGCTTCTTCCTCTCCCACTCTCCCTGCTTGTGTTTCTCTCTCACTGGCTGTCTCTCTTTCTGTCAAATAAATAAATAAAATCTTTAAAAAAAAAAAAAAAGGAACTGGTATTGTTGGTTACCTTCGACTATCTTAACACCTCACCAGGCCTGGTCTGTGGCTTCCAACACCCGTGCCCCCTTCTTATGGGATACCACCCACTAAGACCCTAGATCAATGGATCTGTTATTAACCCCATTGACTTCTCCTGCCATTTTTTTTCAGACATTCTGAAATTCAAACTCCCTTTTCATAGTCAGCGGCTCAAATTGTGGGTTTTTATAATGTTAACCAACATTATTTGGCCAAAATCCAGGAACACAACTATACCCACAATATCTGCCAGTGCCTGGTTTGGATGATTTCGACTCCAGGTAACACACCACTCAGATTTAAACTGGTTTTATAATATGGATATTGATGACTTCCTATAACCGGGTGTCCAGGTGGGGCATTGATTTGTCAATTCAATGGTGTCTTCAAGGACTATACTCTGCTATTCCCAGTCCACTTCATCTTAACACTGGTCCTTTGAAGGTCCAAAGATGGCTACCACCAGCAGCCCTCCACCAAACAGGTGGGCTGGAAGGTAGACTGCTCTTCTCCTGCACCAGAGAGACCTCCTCTTCCATCAGTCCATCAGCAGGCTCTGGAACTTTTCTCCTTGGGCTAATACAGGTCCTATGCGCTCACCCTTTGACTCAGCTCAGCCACCAGAAGACTGCTACATGCTGATTCCCCAGCCCCATTTCCTGCCTCCCACAGCTGTACTGGGAGAGGGGGGGCTTAACAAAATTGGGGTCCCCTTAGGAAGGGGAATTGAACGCTAAGTACATGGCCCCAAGAACCACTGCAGTTCCCATGACACTGGCTCTTCTCAACACAAACCCTGGGTCGGACTCCCTTGGCCCATACACGATAAGAAGCCAGCATATGTTCTGTGTGGCACATCTCTCCAGAAAATCATCCATGTGGGGAGCTTCACAAGCCAGTCCTGGCAAAGCCAGACTCCTCCATCACAGAGCCCTTCATTGCTCTTATGGATTTGCAGGAGTTTTTTTAAGTGCTTTGCTTTAAGCACCTGATTAAACATTAATAAAAGGTCAAGGTTACAGTCCTAGGGACCTCCTGGCAAAAATCACTCTTCGTCTCTCTCCCCAGGAACCCTCCTGTTGCAACATTTGTCTCTTCTCTATTTCCTGCGTGCCCCATGATTGTTTAAGGTCTGAGAGACCATGTGAACAAACTGTCTTTGGCGCACGTAGAGGGAGACATTCCCAAGAGCTTTGGCATATAGGAATGTTGCCCAGATTTGGGGCATTTGGGGCTCCAGTTTAAAGAGTTTGGGCTTCCCTACAAAGTACTTACAGAGCACAGGAAACGGGTGGTCAGCGTGATGGAATCTCTGCATTCAAGGCCACCTTTCCTGTAGGTTAGTGTTATTGATTACCTACACCTCAGGCCCTGACAGGTAATCAATAGGCCCTCTGACCCAGATATGTGACTTGGCCTGTGGGGGCTTTAAAAACAAGAAGTGAACATGGCAACTCTGGTTCACACTTTTCATACACGAGAATTACATTTTTTTTTCCCCAGAGCTGCAAAGCTGTTTCTGCTCAAATTACCCCAGCCATCTGAGGAGAGCATAATCAGAAGGTTCTGTTCATTTTTCCTGCTGGATAGTTCCACAAGCAACTCAAGCCATTAAGAACAAGTGACAGGCCAAACTTTGGGAAAATCTATTGATGCCCCCAAAGAGCTAGGATTCTATACCATCATTCTTTAGGAGGGCCCACCTAAGCTTCTCAGTAAGGGATGCGGGAAATGAGGACGCTGAGGTGGGGGGTGGGAGAACATGAAGGGGGCTGAGCACCTGCCAGGGAAAGAGAACAGAATATAGAAGCCATTGACATTGTGACCTTCAGAAATGGAAGGTTCATGGCTAGTGATAATGACACTGACCCTCAGAATACTGATGTAGTGGGATGGGGAGGGGAGTGGAGCTGCAAACAGTAAAAGACTCTCAAAGAGAAATAGAAGCCCGACACCTCCAAAATGATTTCTGGTGTCATCTCCTCCAGGAAGGCAGCCCTAACACAACTCGACACCCTCTATAGACCAGGAGCTGCTTTCTCAGTGTGCCCAGGTTCCCTGGGCATATCTGTAACACTTACTGTGGGTCTCTGTGTGTATGTATATATTGCTATCCCCCCAACGGTGTGAGTCCCTTGAGGTTGAGGGTAGGAATCAAACCAGGTCACTTTGAAATCCCGGCTCCAAATAAAACCCAGCACCTAACAGACTCCCAGCAAAGCTGAATGAGTGAGCGAATGAATGAATGAGTAATGTTATGAATGAATGAATTTATGAATGAGTAAGTTAATTTAGGAGTGAGTGAGTGAATGAAAGGATAGCATCCAACCAAACACAGCATACAAGGTGCTAATAATATCCCCGAGGATAATAACCTGAAGGAAATTAGGCACCTTTCACCTCTATCCCAGGAAGTGGCAAAGAATTGGCTAGATGCAATAAAAAGAAAATCAACTTTTACATGCAGGGCTGGGTCCAAATCTTGGCTCCACTAGCAAAGTAAGTTGAGGTGAACTATTTGGCCTCACTGTCCCTCAGTGTTATCATCTAAGAAATGGGAACAATACAAGGCCTACCTTATCGAGCTGTACTGAGCATTAGAGATAGAGTATGTTCAGTGCCTGTGCACGGTTGGCACTCAGTGAGCTGTAGTTACTATGGAGCAAGAGAGCAGGTGGGCACAGCTGGGGTATCTGTTACCAAGCCCAGAAAGGGTAACCCCACAAAGAATGCCAAGGTCATTCTAAGATAGCAGATGGCTGAGCTGAGTGCCAAAAATAGTAAGACCACAAGTTCTTTCTCCCCAGTCTTGAAAATGATAACCAATTCTAGCCATCCAATAGGCCATCAGAGAACACTCCCTCCAGGAATGTGAATGGCTGAACCAGGAAAGGCAAAGGCACCGCCTCTGTGTGAATGAAGTTACGGCAAATATTAAGTTGCCAAGAACGCCAACACTATGTATCGGTCAGGATATGCTAGGTTGTGCTGCAGTAACAAACAGTACCAAAATCTCAGTGGGTTAAAAGTCATGTCACGTGTCCTTTGCCGGTCTGCAAGGGGACTCGGTTTGGAGATCTGGGCATACTGAACGATTACCATGAATGAGTGAATTAATTTCAGAGTAAGTGAATGAAAGCATAGCATCCAGGCAAACACGGCATATCAAGGTGCTCATATCCCCAAGGGTAATAACCTGAAGGAAAGCGGTATCTTCCATCTCTTTCCCCCAGTGCCAGGGGGAAAGGGAGTTCTACAGGGTTGCAAATTGGCAATTAAATGCCCAGTCTGTGGGTGACACAGTCCATGCACAATCACCAGGCCCCACCCAACCACAAAGGGGCCAGGAAGTACAATCCAACATGTGCCTAGAGTGGACGTAAAGGGACGTATTTGGTGACGAGCACTAATGAGCACCATATACCACAAGAAAAGAAACATCTAGTAAGCTCCATCCAAACCAGCCCGGACAGTGGTGCCATGAGGATGACCGGAAGGCGAAGGCATCAAACCGCTCCCGGGATCCAGCAGCTCAGAGAAGGGGGTAGCGGCAGAAGACGGCTTTACTTGGCCTTTAGCAAAGGGTGGCGGGACTCAGAATTCCCTCGCTGCTCTCTTTAAAAGTCAGCTGTGTTCATACTAACTGAGCACACACATCCTATCACAATATTGCCTGTGTTGGGCAAGAACAAGACAGAGCGCCTCAAAGAATTCAGATTCTTGCACGGGGGTGAGAAAGGGCTTCTTTCCCTAATTTGGAAGTGAGTTTTAAAATGTGCAAAGCGGCAGAAATTCCTCTGGGCATATTACTCTGCCAGGTATGGCTGTGAGTTATTAGCAGCGGCAGTACCCCCTGGCTCTGCCAAGGCTTACAGGGGACTCAGGAAAGGACCTCGTTTTCCAGGTCAAGATCATTAGGGAGTTTAATTAGCACCTTGGCTTCAGAATCTTTACGTAAGCCCATCCTCGGAGGCCTATATAAAATCGACTGGGGATCCCCATTCCTTGCCAGATGGAAAGTTCAGTGCTCCCCAAGATATCTTTGGACTCTTGGGGCTTACATTCACAGGGCTCCTATGGTGCTGCTTCCTTTCTCCCCTGCCCTTCATCCCACCTGCCCAAGGGTACCATGAGCAAGACACAAAGGTGGGGAGCTGCGTCGTGTGACTATACCAGCAAGGGCTCTGGTGCTGAATGAACAAAACGAGGACATGTGAGCGGGCTGGCAGATGGGGCACAGAGGGTCGTGGGTATCACGGATGGAAGCTGGACTCTAGCCAGCCTTTGGTGGAAAGGGAGGGGAGGATTTTAAGCAAGGAGTGAACAGAGAGATGCACTTTAGAGGGATCACGGGGCAAGTGTATCTCTGGCTGTCAGTGAGGAAGTCGACAGAAACGGAGAGAGTCCAGAGGGCAGGCTCCCACAGGAGCGCTGGGGGGGGGAGGCCGGATGTCTGACCTGGGGTCAGGAAGGGGAGAGAGTGAGGGAGGGACCGGATTTTGAAATCGATTGAGAAGGCAAATTCAGCAGGGCTAAGTGACTGAAAACAAGGATAAAGGAGAAACGGGTTTGGAGGGTGATGGGAATCAGGGGAGGCAGAGGTTGGGGAAGCCAGGACACATCCAGAAAAGAGCAAGTCATCCAGCCAGGCTGGCAGGTGGAATGTTCTTAGGGACAAGATCTGGTGGGGGGCCTTGAAGGCTGGAATGGGAGGGGGCGACTTTGTGCCAAATCCTATAGGAAAAAGGTAGCCCCTGGAGGGTGCTAAGCAAAGATCTAGCAGGTCTGGGTAACTTTGCTGGCAGCTTGTCTGCCTCAGCTGGGATAAACCAACATGGAAGAGCTTTCTAGACTAACTTCCTTAGAAAAATAGAGATTAACACTTATATAAAGTATATGGTGATTTTAAAATAGGTCCCCAAATTCTTCAGAACTGCTCCCTTCAAAGATGGAATCTAAGTCCCCGCCCCTAAAGTTTGGGCTGGCTTCTGACAAATAGAATTTGGAATAAAGGGTGTCTGACTCCAAGACTAGGTCTTAAAAGGCATTGCATCCTACCCATTGCTCTCTCTCGTGGACCCTCTGCTCTGGGAGAAGTCACTCAAGCAGCACTGTGGAGAGGCCCACATGGTGAGAAACTGAGGCCTCCCGCCAACAGCCATGGGAGCGCACCATCTGGGAAGTGCATCCTCTGGACCCAGTCAACCCTTCAGATGACTGGGACTCCACCACCTCACCAGAGGCCCTGAGCCAGAACCACCTGGCTAAGATGCTCCCAAACTCCTGACGCTCTAAAGTGTGTGAGATAATAAATATTTGTTGGTTTTAATCAATATATTTGGGGGGTGGGATAATTTATTACACAGCAATAGACAGCTATACTGAGAGGCTCAGGAAATTACTGGAAGCAGAGTGATAAAGTAAAGGGAGAAAGGAGACCTGTTAGAAAGCCCTTGTCAAAGTTTAGAAAAGACACACGAGGGGTAGAAGGAGGGTGACGGGAACAGAAAGGATTGGACCACCCAGGACTGATGAAAGACAGAAACACTAGGGATCTCAGTAACTGGCTGACCACAAGAGGTGCAGGACAGACAGATCGCAAAGATTACTGCAAGCTTTAGAGCCCAAGAGATTGAGTGGGACCTAAAAACCTTTTGGAAATGGAAGTTGCATGGATCTGTCCCTTTTTTTTTTTTTTTTTAGATTTTATTTATTTGACACAGAGAGAGAGAGAATACAAGCAAGGTGAGCGGCAGGCAGAGGGAGAGGGAGAAGCAGGCTTCCTCCTGAGCAGGGAGCCCAATGTGGGACTCGATCCCAAGACCCTGGGATCATGACCTGGGCCGAAGGCAGATGTTTAACCATCTGAGCCACCCAGGCGCCCCATGGCTCTGTCCTTGTCATCATAAACAACATCCTCACCATTGTTAGTTTCCTGCTTAGAACAGTTTTCCTTCTATTTTCTTTTTTAAAGATTGATTTATTTATTTTAGAGGGGGAAGGGGCAGAGGGAGAGAATCTTCAAGCAGACTCCCCGCTGAGCGAGGATCTGGATCTCACAACCCTGAGATCATGACCTGAGCCCAAACCAAGAGTCGGACACTCAACTAAGCTACCCAGGCGCCCCAAGAGCAGTCTTCCTTTTAAAGAATATATTCTCAAAGATGGCTTCTTAGAAAACTATTTCACTTACAGGGGTCCCCAAACACACCAATTCAGTTACTGAAATGACCAACGCATGTCCTCTTCCACAAAAGAATCTCCACGCTGATGTCGTGCTTTCTGAAATGCCTGTCATTATCCTTGAGTATTTGAGGAACTTGGAGCCGGCATGGCCTCTTTCAACGGTCAAATGAGCAAGATAAAAATCTTTCCAGCAGCATCTTGTAGCACTTGAAACACGTGTGTGTTGACCACGGAGCTGGCTCACATGCATGTGTGCACACAGGCTCACAGCGGCCCCATCAGATTCCCCAGTGGAGAGAAAATTGCAAGCACCACATTGATTGACCCATCAACACTCCGGAGCTGAGCGGGGAGAAAGGAACTCAGCTGGACCCGGGGCGGAGTGTTGACAGCGTCTTCTGCAAAGGATGCTGGAATCAGATGGTACTCGTCTGCGGGCCATCACACGCAGCAGATGCAGATACGCCTCTGCCAAGCGCCAGATACAGCCCAACATTTGGCAAAAGCTGCGGCGGGCCCCCTGGAGCCGGCAGAGAGAAATCCATTTGCACGCTCTTCTCTGCCGCTCCTTTAAGGGGTCACAGGCACGCTGCGCGAATTCCAGGTTCAATGGAAAGGTAGAAGTGCAGGTGGCCGGCTTGCCACCAAATGAACTCACGCTCCTCCCCTGCAGTCATGTCAAGGTGAAGGGAAGGTCAAAACAGAATAACAGGGAAGGTCGTTTTTATTCTTTACCTTATTCGCAGACACCTCTACCTACCTTATTTTGGTGTCAGTTTAGAACATCCATCACAATCCTCCCATGATATTCAGATGGGTCCTCTCTTGACGGGAGTTTTTGGGGGCCTCTGCTTAATTACCTGCTCAACAGGCCAGTACCAAGCACTGACTGCCAGCTCCACTGCCTGGTGTCTAGAACAGAGGCCCTTCCGGCCTCCTCAGACGCTCAGTGGGTGGTCTGTCTCTGTCATCGGATCAGGGGTTTTCAACCAGTGTGCTCTGTGTCACCCAGGGGGTGTTGAGTAACATCTGGAGACATTGTCTGATTGTGAAAACTGTGGGGGGAAGCGAGATGCTATTGGCATCAGGCGTGCGGAGGGGTGCTGCTGAGCTCCGTACAGAGCACGGGACAGCCCCACAGCGCAGAGTTCTCCAGCCCAAGGGCTAATACTGCCCAGAGTGAGAAGCCCTAGTCTGGAGTAGCAACTCCATCCAGGCAGGCGGGCGGGGCGGGGGGGGGGGTGTCTTTCCTTGTTCACTGCTTTGTCCTCAGTGCCTAAGACATAGTGACTGGCTCACAGGAGGTACCGGAGGGAGGCTGGGAGGGGAGGCACATTCTCTGGAAAAACATAAAGGCTAGATGAAGGAGCACCACTAATTTTGGCTTGACCAACATGCCGATGCCTGTCCGAGTTTTAGCGCCACTCCAAAACTGTACCCATCCAAGCCCAGCTGTTGATGTCAAGCCAGACGCCCCTCCTGGCCCATCAGGCAGTGTCACTTAATCAGCACACTTAATATGCACACTTTGGGACCCAAGTGTGGCCTTACGCATCGACCTCCACCCTCATCCCTAGAACCCACACAGTTCTGAGCATGTGCGCACGTACACATGCACACGCATGTATGCACACATGGGAAGGAACGTGCAGGGCCACTTGGTTCTCTTGCCCAGTGCTGAAGCTGGTGCCCAAAGACGCTCCCGTTCCCACTTGCAAACAAGACCCTGGGTTCTAAACTCTGACGTTGCAGAGTGGTCTGGATAATTTTTCCCTTCCTCTTCGGAGCTACCCCCTGAAAGAGCAGGAACCCCAGTGAGACATGACACGGATGCGAAGTCAGAGTGCTGACCTCTACAGAAGGGTCGCTGCTTTCCTGGGCCCCTCCAGCCCACCCCAGACCAGCATCCCTGTGAATGCCCTGGCTGACCGAGCAAGAAATGGAGTAAAGAGAAGCTGTTGACAAGGTGTCCACACTTGGCCTGCCTGCCAAGTTTTACGTAAAGCTGGTGGTAGCTCCATTCGAATGAAAAGTCCAGCCTTTCTGCAGCCACCCAGGAAGACTTCATCTGTGGCAGTGAACCATATCTACTGCAGTCTAGAATACCATAAACACAAGCCGCGGCCTTGAGGGACCGGAGCACAGCCTCGATGGGTGGATTCCCTGAAGTTCGACCTTCCTCTCACTGGGGACCGAAGGTGTCTCTACTGATCACGTCTTTTACGTTCTGTATGCTGATGCTTCGACATCTGAGGCCTGGCTGACCCCGGAGGGACTGCCCCTTCCAGGGTTAGTCAATTCCTAAATAATTCCATGACGCCGAGAATACTTTTCATAGGCAAACCAGCCCATCCGGAGCCCACAGCCCCCAGTGCCTCCTCTATCAGGCTGGCACTCTCAGAGCAGCTATGACCTTGCCCTGATCACCCAGGACCACAGGCACCAGACAACCAGGGACAGACCCTATGCCCCAGAGCCCTGAAACTATTCAACCCAGCCAATCCGAGCTGCTTCGCTCATCCCTCCCACGGAAACCACAATTAACGTTCTTACCCATATTTTCCTTGCTCCCTCTGCCAGCTGATTGACGGGGGTGCGGCCCCCTGTGTGCCCAGGGGGAGTGCTGGGCCCCTGGCCCTAGAGAACTGGGAAGGTGATACACTTCTTCAGGACAATCATCATTTGTTTCTGATCAAAACAAATCCTGGGGGCCCTCGAAACAATGCCAAACCAGCGGTCATCAAAAATGCCAATGTCGTCAGCATGTCTAGATGCCTGTGTCCACTCGGGCCTGGGTCACGGTAGCAATCCAACCCCCCCTCCAGTCTCAATGCTGGAGGAGTGAAGGGAAAAGGCAGCTGGGATGTGGGTGGGAGGAAAGGACTCCTCAATTTGGAAGCACCAACTGTGTGCAGATATAATGCCCATTAGACATTCTGTCTTCTCTCAGGGTTACCAACTCTGAACACAGGAGGGACCCCGAGGCATTTAAGGCCTCACACTAATCAGATCTGGAACCAAGATTTGAGCCTGAGACTCAAACTCCGGCACCCCTCCCATCTCCCGAGGCTGCCTTCCCCATGGACATTTTAAAGCATCAAAACAGATGTGTCCTTTCTCTTTGCCGGGCCTGGCAAGGATCATGCAGAAAAAGCGACCTACAGGGTGTCCCTGCTATAGTCCCAGGGCCCCACGTCCCCTGCAGTCTGGTCCTCTACCATCTCTTCCCTGGTGACAGTCAGTTGTTGGGTCGCCTCCGGTAGCCCCTGGCCAGTCACTGCTTCCAGTGTCCCCTCTTCTTGGGACATTAGCATTTTAAAGCTCCAGGGGTGAGGAAGCCTTCCAAGTGTTTTCTCTAAACCCCTGCCGTTTGTACCCATAACACACAGTGGAGTGTTTTAAAAACTA
Source organism: Ursus maritimus (assembly GCF_017311325.1). Taxonomy (NCBI): domain Eukaryota; kingdom Metazoa; phylum Chordata; class Mammalia; order Carnivora; family Ursidae; genus Ursus; species Ursus maritimus. The sequence continues at coordinate 10,438,507 of NW_024425230.1, read as the reverse complement.
TGCAGCAACACCGCCAGGAAGGTAAAAGGTAGATTGTTCCCAGGCTGGAGCTGCTCCTTGGGGAGGACTGAACAGAGCGGCCCTGGCAGTCAGTCCAGAGAACGGGATGTCTGCGAAGCGTGGGAACCTCCAGCTCATGCCTGAAGTCGGAACTTCCTGCCAGAAGCCAGGAGACTCATTCAGGTCTTGCAACCACAGCAGAGAAGAAAGACATTTTTTTTCCCAGAGCCCACACTGAAAGAGAGCCACCTTTTGACACGACAGCATGTGCACAGATCTTGTGGAAGCAAAGAGAAACAGAACCAGCTCGAGCTAGGAGGAGGCACTCGGGGAAGGTTCGGACTTTCAATCTGCCTCCAGGTCTCACACCCGAAAAGGAAGAACGTCACCTGCGCTTTGCCCCCCCAAGCATGATCATACAGCAACATCAGACAAGCATAAAACAAGGAATGTTCCACTTAAAAAAAAAAAAAAAAAAGCAGAGGTACTGTATGCTTTAAAACGTCAACGCCATAAAAGAAAGAACTTTCCAGGTTAAGGGGTCTAAAGAGACATGACAAACAAATGCAGTCTCGGCTCCTTAACTGGATCCTGAACTACAGGGGGGCGGGGATGTGATAAAGGGCGTTATTAGATCAAGTGACAGAACTAGAGTACAAAGAGATTAGAGGAAGGCACTATACCAATGAAAGTCGATATTGATAACTTCACTGTGACCCCACCAGCGATCACCTCCATTCTCAGGAAATACACATTGAAATATTCAGGTTTAAAAGGCCATGATTTATGTAAAGAGCATGAACGGGTCAGAAGACTGTATTACACACAGAGCAAATCCGGGTAAGGGGCGCAAGGATGCTCCTTGTACTACCTGCAGTTTTGCAGCTCTTGTGCATTTAAAATTAATTCCAAATAAAAACTTGGTTTTTAAATCTGAGCTTGAGCGGCCACCAGCAGAGGCAGAGAATGCCCCACCGTCAGAGCATCAGCCGGCGACACAGGGGGATCAGGCAGCGGCGGCACCAGCACGGGCCCAGGACAGGAACCATTTTGATCTTCTCCAGTACCCGCTATGTTCCAGAAGCTTCCCTAGGTCTGAGCATAGTAGAGATTGAAATTGACAATCCCACGAGTTTACAGACCGGAGGAGGAGGAAGCAGATGACAAACTGGAAATCACACAAGTAAATTCCTCACCACAAACTGCTTAAAACTTGAAGGGAGAAGTTTGAAAAGATATCAGAAGAAGTAAAATGGGTACGCGAAATTACAGATGAGTTAGCCCCGGAGCAGGAGCCCCGGAGCAGGAAGCAAAGGAGGGGCCGGGCAGAGCAGGGAGGTGAAGGGGCACCACTCCCTGAGATGAGACCACCTCGGGGGCACCATTCACACCGCTGTTTCTCGCACTTGGACCGCCTTGCTACCTCCAAGTTCATCTCCCTTAGGCTCCCTTGGACACACCTGGCTCTGGCTGGCTGCTTGCGCTCAGCTGAGCTTGCCCCTGCACCTGTGGCCCAGCTTCTCGAGAAGAAGCCTAATTCTAAAACCGGAGCCTCACCCCTGCCTACTGGCGGCCTTAGCCGCCTGAGTGCTTTCTTTTCAGCCTCTCCAATGGACTCAACGCTGCGCCCTGTGGGGGCTGAGCTGATTTTCTCCAGCAGCCCCTGGGCTTGGGGAACTGATCTCGGGGGAGGAGGGAGGGCCTTAGTGCAGCACTGTGCCCCCAGAGCACCAGGGCCCTCTGCCCCCTCTAAGGCAAGTGAGAAGAGACGAATCTCAAGACGTCCCAACAGGCGCAGCCCCCTCAGTCTGGACACGGCTTCCAGGCACGGCTCCTAAGGGCCGCCCTTCTTCAGGTGCGGCCTCAGACTCTCTGGGCCTCTGTTTTCTCCCCTGTAATCTGGGACAGGACAGTCCCTCCCTCCTGGGGTGGGGTGTGGTGAGGATCACACGAGCTACTTCTTGTAGAACGGTGCCCAGCACACAGAAAGCATCTTCTTGTCACTGGAGCTGCTGCTGTGCTTATGACTCTGACAGCCTCACCACGGAGACTGCCAAGTCCGGGGGTGTTACGCGGGGTGGCCCTCTGCCACCCAGAACTCCACGGAGCCTCCCACGCAGTGGCGTCTAACACACTGCAAGGCCCTGAGACTCCAACCTTCATGGCCCTAAACCCAGGGCCAGCCCGGTGCCACCTGCTGTCTTGCGGCCCCCAACGCCCACAGGCCCACTCATTCATGTGCCCTGACCTGATAGCCTCAAACCCCGCACAAAGCTATGCCCCTCTGGGGGCCTTCTGCAGGTCCCCTGCCAACCTGCAGTGGTCTTCCTTTCACTCCTGTCACTGCAGAACTGATGCACGGACACCCAAAACAACAAGAGGGATGCAATCAGATTAGAGGCTTTCCCAGGGAGGAAAACAGCCTGTCGCCACTGTTATGAGCACTCCTCCACGGACGGATATTAGGGCCTATGACCTGAACTATGCCACCCCAAGGGGCTAGGGCTAGGAGTGGGGGAGGCATGCGGTGTGGGGTAGGGAGACTTGTAAAGTCCTAAAGAGCTTTCCAGCTACAGTCCCACAGTCCCCGTTCCCCCTGGCCAAAGCCTCCTGGCTGCATATCATTTCCTTAACATCTTAGTGAAATAGGCCTCCTCCGCTCACAATGGCACGTTGTTATTTCACTTTGGGGACTCTGGTGGAACCCGGGGAAGCTGGGAGGCCGTGCGGGCGCCCGCAGGAAAGTGCAACAGCGCCATCTAGTGGCCGCGTCGGACAGCTGCGGAGGTCCGCGCTCCAGGACCGAGCTTTCATTCTCGGGAAAACGTGGTCCCACCCGGTCCATGGTCCCAGCGCGGGGACGCGGCCTCCCGAGCTTCGGATAGAACAAGATCGGCTATCGCTGCCACATCATTAAGAGACATAAAAGCCAAAACGTGTACCTATTCGGTTGACCTATTCGGCTTGGGTGTTGATGAGGGACCCAAAAGGGAAGTGGCACAGGATTGCTGGGATTCCAGGACGCATGGAACCCGGTGCGCGGCACTCGAATCTCAGGGCCTCCTGCGGAGTGCCTGTCTGTCTGGCCCACCCGTTAGCAAAGCTGTTACGGAAAGGCCTCCTCCAAAGAGAGGAAGACTCTGTTCTTTGGGGAAGCGAGACCTCAAAGGGGCCCAGGTTCTCAGACCTGAGTGTGCATCAGTGTCACCTGGAGGCTTTGTTAAAACAAGAATTCCTGGACCACAGCCAAGGCTCTGACTTGTAGGTCTGGGGCGGGGCCTGAGAATCTGCATTTCTATCACATTCTTGGTGACACTGATATTGTTCATCTAGGGCCCCACTCTGAGACCCGCTGCTTAAGCCTAATAGTTATTAAAAAAAAAAAAAAAAAAAAAAAAGCTCGTAGTTACTTAGGCTGGACTGCTTCTCCCTAAACATTTGGAAAGCTCCCATGGTCTGCACTTATCCTACTCCAGTTACACTGGCAGAGTTCCAGGACCTCAAGAGGTAAGATAGAGCTGAACGCCGGGGCTCTCTTTCCCACTCCCACGCCATCACAGGTTGGAATCCACCAGGAGACAAAGACTCAGAGCCAGGCCTGCTGACACTGCAAAGACTCTTGGTTCCAACCACAGTATCAAGCAGGACAATGAGGTCAGGATACCTACCATCCACATTCACAGAGGGCCAGCTTTACATCATCTCTGCAAAGTTAATGTTCGTGTGCTTTCCACAGCCTTCACAGAAAGACTTGTACTGAGGGCGTTCCATGCTTGAGATTTATTAACACAAACGGGAAGCTTTCGCATTGGTACAACCAGCGTGATTCCTTAACAGGATCCTTTCCTCAGCCTACAGTTTTGACCTTGCAGGCTTTGCCTGATACCCAGGCCAATAAGCCAGCACATGTGTTCAGCCAGTCAGAACTGTGCAGTGCTATCACATTCCGTCCAATCAGACCACAAGGGTATTTAGCCAATCAGAAGTGAGCACTGTCCTGAGCCCCATCCCCATCATATACCAGCCAATCACACTACAAAGGTTTCCAACCAATCAGAATTGAGAGCACTCCTCTGTGCCCGCCATCACTGCCAGTCAGACCAGAGGTAAATTCAACCAATCAGAAGTGATTAATAGGGTGAACCCTGCCCACAAAAATCTACAACATTGTTTATACCTGTTCAGTTGATGTGGCTCTTAATTGCATCAAAGATCAATTGAAAAGGTGATTTGCTTGTAACTGGGAACTAAGTATTCGTTACAAATGTTTGCCCATGACAAAAATGTATATAAGCTAGAGAAAAGCTAATACCCTCAGTGTTGACTTATCCTATAGCACGCTGCCTAGGGCTCAAAGAAATGTTTTATTTTACTAAGAAAGAAAGAAAAAAAAAAAAGAATACACTCTGTCCTGGGTTAGACTCATCCTTACACTAACAGAGCAGCAAAATGTAATTTTTTTTTAAATGGAGAATGGGGCCCAAAGAGGCAAAAGTGCAAAGGCCATGGAAGTCACATCAAGCAAATGGGCAGAATTAGATTGTCCTGAAGGCCAGTAATAGCTCTAACCATCTGTAGCTGTGTGTAACCTCTTTACCTTCCATTATTACAAAAGACAGACAAAACTGGAGAAAAAAGAATATCATTCTGGACTCTTGGTTTCAAGTAAAAAAAAAAAAAGGCAAAAACAAAAAACCTCAAACTGACTTAGGCAAAAGAGAGAGACTGCTATCTCTTGAAAAATCTAGGGGGAGGGCTAGCTTCAGGTACAGCAGGATCCAGGGGCTCCATCAAACCCACTAGGATCTGGTATGTCCCCATCCCTCAGCTCCAGTTCCATTTTCTGGCCCTCCCCTGTAGCCACAGGATGACAGCAGTCTCTCCATGCTCACTTCCCACCAGCTTCTTTTCAGGCAGCTTAGACTTATTGTGTCTTAACCAACGCATGCTCTGACTGGCCTCGGTCAGGGTCACCTGCCCCACTCAAACCTCAAGGCAGAACAACCAACGTAACAACCCAATGGCACATGCCTTACAGGGAAGAAGCCTCTGCATACAACAGCATATGGAATCACCCAACAAACCCTGGGGGCCAGGATCTCAGTATGCCCATTTCACAGATGAGGAGACTGAGGCCCTGACAGGTTAAATGGCTCATCCAAGATCACCTGCCTGGGAAGTGGCAGAGCCAGAACACAAAGCCAAATCTCCAGACTCCGGGTGTGTGTTTGTCCACCTGACTACTGTCTTCTTGCAGTCTAAGAACGTAGGAGAGAAAAGTATCACAGACAGGTTACAAGGGGAAGTAAACAGGAAGATGCGAAAATCCCTAACAAACTTTTACCAAGGCCCTTGCTGGTCAGCTCACTGCTCTAAGTTTAAGAGACATCCTTCCAGTTCAAGACTTTGTGCTGTTTTCCAACCTCCGTCATACCCACATCGCTCCTGCAACATTACCACGCGTACTATTACCGACTTATTTTTCTCAAGTCAACTTGCCTATTCTACTTACAAAAATGGGTTTTAAACATCCTATCACAACTGTGTATCAAAAAAACAGTAGCATCCTTCCTCAAATGAAGACTCCTTTCGAAAATCAACACAGAACGATTCAAAGTGGTCACCTGCACACCACTCAACACCCCCCCCCCGTCTCAGGCGGGGTGGGGTCCACGGGCTCTCTCTGGGGAATCAGAGCTAGCTGGTCACACCAGGTCACAGGCAATCACTGGGCTATTCCACTAAGGTCCTCTCCAGCGTGCCCACCACATCCCATGCATTCTGGGGTCCAGGGGAGGGAAGTCAGAGCCCCCTGGAGCAGGAGGCATGGATAGCAGGCCCCAAATGCAGCCAAAGCACTGCTAGCTTAGGGCTCAGTCCCCTTTCCTCCGTCATGAGGCTGCTGGCCCTGCCGCAGCATCCGGGATAGCTCATTTTATGTGTCAACCTGACTGGCTCACGGGGTGCCCAGCTATCCAGCTGTTATCTTGGGGTGGGTTTGTGAGGGTGGGACTTCTCAGGCTCCGTAACTGCATGAGCCAATTCCTTCTCTCTTCTGAGAGACAGGTTGGCAGGTAGGTAGATGGAGAGGTAGATAAAGACGTCATTAGTTCTCTTTCTCTGGAGAGCCCTTAGCCTCCTGCCCTCACTGAGGTAAGACGTTATTCAGGAGCCACGGGACCCTCGGTGGCTCCCAGCATGCTCTTGCCTGGCCATTTAGCCATCGCAGGTCCCCAGCTTACTTCCTCCATGATTATTTCCGTGATGCTCTGGGCGGAGGAGACCCAGGCAGCCCCGGGGTGAGCCACTGCCACACCTGAAACTTTGCCTACAGTCACTCGGACCAGCTACACAGATGTATGGTAGTCTAAGTCTCTGCGGAGAGACGGGGAGAGCCTTTAGAGCACCCACAGGGAGCCCCTCACTCTATGGAGATGGAAGCCTGCCCCAGGGTCTGTGGCTTCCCACCTCCCCCATGGGGGGGAGCAGAGATGGGCTAGGTCACAGTCCCCTGACTCTTGATAGAATTTTCTCTCTTACTCGATCAAGAATATTCCCACTCCCAAATGAAACAGGGTCAGATAAGGTTTCTAGCTCCAAGGACAGAGGGTACAAACCCCTCCAAGGAAAAATCTAGAAAAGGGGGCCAGATTAATGAAAGAGAAGGGAAGAAGCAAGGCCAAATCACAGTGGCATGGTGACCTGTCTGTAGGTGCGTGGTCCCCAGGGTTTCCTGAACCCCTCTCCACCAGGGGAGGATGCTGAGGGGCTAGCAGAGCTGAAAGGGAACATGGGGGCAGGGGCCTGGATGGAGGAGCCACCAAGGGGCCTGGGACGTGCGTTCCTCCCCTGCAAGCTTTGCTCCTCGGTCAGTCAATGCACCCTCCCCCGGGAAGCTGGGTTTGGGCCTCCTGGGACCCCCTGCAGTGGTGTGCAGAAGGGATGCAACGTGCTGAGTAAGAATAAAATGCTATTGAATGCCAAAAATGAGTCTGGCTGAAAGAGCCCTGCCCCGGGGGGCACATTTAAAGAGACAGAATTGAAATCAGGATCTTGAAGAGATATCTGCACCCCCTGTTCACTGCAGTATTATTGGTAATAGCCACGACGTGGAAACAAAGCACCCGTGCACAGATGAACAGATAAAGGACGTGTGGAATATACGTGCAATGGAATATTATCCAGCCTTAAAAAGGGAAATCCCGTGCTCTGCAGCAACATGGATGAAACTGGAGAACATTCTGCTGAGTGAAAGCTGGACACAGAAGGATAAATACTGCAAGATTCCACATGTAAGCAGCATCTAAAATCATCAAATTCCTGGAAGCAGAGAACTGAATGCTGGTTACCAGGGGCCAGGAGCAAGGGGGCAGTGACATGACATGAGTAGGTTCTAGAGATCTAACGTACAGCAGAGCACCTCCAGTCAACCGTACCGTATCATAGGCTTAAACTGGTGAAGACGCGTGGCTCTGTCGGTTACTCAACTGCCTTCGGCTCAGGTTGTGGTCTTGGGGTCCTGGGATCAAGTCGCACACCAGTCTCCCAGCTCAGCGGGGAGCCTGCTTCTCCCTCTGCCCCCTGCCCATGCACGCTCTCGCTCTCTAATAAATAAAATCTTAAAGAAAAAAAAAAAACCAACTGGTGAAGAGGGTAGATCTCGTGTTAGGTGTTTTTACACCAATAAAAAGGGACACAGGAAACTTGGAGGTGACGGACCAGTCCATCACCCTGACATTGTGCTGATGGTGCACGGGTGTGTGCTTATGCACACAGCATCAGGCTGTACACACAAAATACGTACACTTTCTTGTGTGTCAGTTATACCTCCATAAAGCTGTTTTTCAGGGGCGCCTGGGTGGCACAGCGGTTAAGCGTCTGCCTTCAGCTCAGGGCGTGATCCCGGTGTTATGGGATCGAGCCCCACATCAGGCTCCTCCGCTATGAGCCTGCTTCTTCCTCTCCCACTCCCCCTGCTTGTGTTCCCTCTCTCGCTGGCTGTCTCTTTCTCTGTCAAATAAATAAATAAAATCTTAAAAAAAAAAAAAAAAAAAGCTGTTTTTCAAAGAGAACCGGGTTGTCTGGGTGCCTCAGTCAGTGAAGCATCTGCCTTCCACTCAGGTCATGACCTCAGGGTCCTGGGATCGAGCCCCATGCCGGGCTCCCTGCTCAGTGGAGAGTCTGCTTCTCCTGCTTCCTCTCTCCCTCCCCACTGTTTGTGCTCTCTCTCTCTCTCTCAAATAAATAAAATCTTTAAAAAGAGAGGAGCACCAAAGGGAACGATCTCCCCATTCCCTGTATCGCGATGCTGATGGGAGGGTGTGGGCCACATACACGAGCAGAAGAAAACCAAGAAGGCACGGTTCCCTTGACCAGCAGCACACTCGCTTCCCTTTGGAGACCACATCACCAAAGCACTCAGCCCGTGAGGGATCTGGGGAGGAGGCAAGGCCTCCCACTTGACCCAGCAGCAAAGGGAGGCAGGGTGCACTGCAGTGTGTTGGAAGCTCCGCGTCTTTATTTTTGCATTGGCAAGCCCACAGGGTTAATGAAGAAATGGGGAAATTTGGAACCTCTCTTCACTCCTGGACTCACAATGAAAGCTACACAGTTTTTCCTTTAAAACACATCCATGAAACCAATTGACAGAGGCTGGTACGTGCAGTCTGCACTCCTGTTTCCTTCACTTATAAAGCTCGATGTTCCCAACTACAAATAAAGACAGCCGCCGCCACCACCACCACCACCCCCCCCCCCAAAACCAGGCCAGGCTGGGCCTCTTCGGTTTCTGCAGGAAAGTCAGCCGGTGTCCACTGCGCTGAGACAGCCGGCTTGGGGCTGCGGTCCTGGGCTGAGCAGGCTTTGGTTTGTGCGAGGCTGCCATCGTGTGGCCTCCACGGGTAATTCTCAGAAAGCTGCCCAGAGGGAGAGGGGCATGCTCTCTCCAAGTCTAGATTAAGATCACCCATCTCCTGCTACCAGCCAGAGACACAGATTAAGAGAACAATCAAGTTCTAACGTTGCCCTCCAGGACTGAGTCTTCTCCAGGGCACTTCCCAGGCCCTACTACGGACTTCAACTCCAGGCACACAGTGATTTCTGCAGTAAATGAGGAAGAACTTTCTCACCAGTCAGGACAGTCAGAAGGTCCAAGATGTGAAGCAGCCCCAAGCACTGGCCTCGTCTCCGCTGGGTCATCCTGCAAGCCCCACCCCAGTCTCGGAGCTGCACACAGTCCTGGGGGGTTCCTCGAATCCTCCTTGTGCAAGAACTGAGCCAGCACAGAGTAAGAGCTCAATCAACAGAACTTTCAAGTGTTCACCCAGGTCTCCTCAAGGCCGGAGCTCTCGGCTTGCTCTGAAGCCAGAACCGAACAAGGCTGAGGCTGACGGAGCTTGCAGACGCCCGGAATTTGAGAGCTGAAGGCATCTTTTAGTCTGGGGCAAGGTTTCTCCACCTTGGCGTGACATCTCAGGCCGGGTAATTCTTGAGGCCACCCTGGTGTTTAACGGTGCGGAGCGGCACCCCCGGCTTCTACTCGCTCGATCCAGTTCACTCCTCACCCGACTGGGACAGCCGCAAATATCTCCAGACATGGTCAAATGTCACCGGGGGTTCTCATCAGCCCCAATCGAGAACCACTATCTGGTGATATACCCATTTCCTCTTGCCTCTGTTAAGAAATTACCACACATTTACTGGCCTAAAACTGCATGGATTTATTATCACACAGTTCTGGAAGTCAGAAGTCCTAAGGCGTCTCCCTGAGCTAAAACCAAGGCATCCGCAGGGCTGCGTTCCTTCTCGAGGCTCCAGGGGAGAATCCACCTCCTTCCTTTTTCCAGGTTCCAGAAGCTGCCTGTACTTCCTGGCACATGGCCCTTCCCTCCAAATTCTAAATGTGCAACGGTTGATGGAGTCTTTCTCACAGAACATCACCCTAATGACGTCTTTTGTAGTCAACCTCCCTCTGCCTCCCTCATTTAAAGGCCCATGTGATTACATTGGGCCCATCCGGATAATCCAAGATAATCTCCCCCACTTTGAGACCCCTGGAAAGTCCGGTTTACCATATAAGGGAATATATCACAGGTTCTGGGGAGTCTGACATGGACATCTTTGCGGGGGGATCATTACTCACGCTGCCAAAAAGGAGTACAAACATGACTGGCCCCAGCTAGCGAATGAATGAGTCACACAGCCAGTGAATGGTGGGGATACACATTTGCTGGGAAGGACAACAGCATCCGGGTCCTAAACCCCTGGTGTACCCCAAACAAATCTCATCTGTAAACTGATTTGGACCCTTGAGCTGCCACTTCACAGACCTTGACCCACCCCCTTCACTTCACCGATGAGGACCCTGGGTTCCGCAGAAGAGAAGTGGCCATCCCAGGTCCCACTGGAGTGAGGCGCCAGACTGGAACCAGGCCCCATGCTCTTTTCAGTCCTGGGACACAAATCCTGGTTACCACCCACCCACCCCCAAAGGTAAACATTTCTAACTGTGGGATTTCAAGCTGTGCGTCAGGCCTGTGAGAGAGAAATGGTGGCCCCCTACTGTCGATAGCCCACGTCCCAGAGGCCCGAAGACTGTGGGACTAGGCCAAGGAGCTTGTCCTGCCTGAGGGATGTGATACGAACCAGTGTGGGGACCCTAACTCTGCCAGGCATTGCTAGTATGTGCTCAGAGTTTGGCTCTGTGCCACATGTGACGACACAGGGCATCAGTGAAGGCTATGGGAAAGAAATGACCAGGTAATTGGCTTTGAAGTCCAAAAAGCCAGACTCATTTGGGCAGGGATGGGAGGGGATGATACAAATGCTCAGATCTGGGGGCTCCAGAGTGGAAAGGAGGTATGCCCCATCCCAGCCTGGAGTTCTCTGAGAAGGAAAGGCCCCTAAGAGCAGCCTGAGCCCCAGGCTATGGGAGCTACATGGGGTGCCAGGGCCCACCCCACATCAAAGCCACAATGTCCCCAGTGGAAGGCAAACGATCTCCCATGTGGCCAGCAGAAGCAAGACATGGGTTATGAGGAAATATGCAGGCTTTGGCATCACCTCCCAGTGGGGACCAGGCAATGCCAACGGGGCTGCACGGCCAGAGTCCAGGTGTCGAAGGCCACCAGTGCAGCCCCTGATGGCCATGTGGTTGGGTCCCTGAGACCAGAGACTCTGACAGAACAACTGTACACATGAGCTGGTGTCAGTGTGGACAGGACAGATCAAGGCCATGAGGCGATGTCCCCTCCTCACCAAAGCCCCTGTCCCGGGCCGTCCCAGAAATGAATGCCCACCGAGAGAGGCTGGAAAAGGCCCAAGGTCTACCTACAGTGTTACATTAAAGTATGTTCCTTATAACATTTCCTTGTATAGCTTCCGTCGGTTTAATTTATACAAAAATTTTTTTAAAGATTTTATTTATTTGAGAGAGAGAGAGCATAAGCGGGGGGGTGGGGAGAGAGAAGCAGACTCCCCGATAAGCAGGGAGCCTGATGTGGGGCTCGATCCTAGGACCCTGGGATCATGACCCGAGCCGAAGGCAGACCCTTAACTGACTGAGCCACCCAGGCACCCTAATTTATACAAATCTTCTAAAGTTACTTTACAAATATAATACACACATTTGATGACATGCTTTTTACTTGCTTCTGTTGGTAACCCGAGAATCCAGGAAACATTCCCCAAATCAAGCAAATGTAGAGCCAAGAAGGAATAATAACCAACCAAGCCTATTCCTGCAATTCACACTGAGCCAAGAAGACTTTACCACAATCCACCCAAGGACATGCCCTCTAATCCCATGAAATTCAAACAGCGTCCAAGCACCCCAGGACAAAAGGAGCCATTTGCTCAGTGTGCACCTCATACAGCCTCCGTGAGCTGCCCACCAGCAAGTAAGTGCCACGAGTCGGGGGCAATGAAGGCCATGAGAGTTCGCAAGCTCTGCAGCTCATTTGCACATTGCCAAGGGTCACTGTTGGAGAGGGTACCTTCTAGAAAGCCTAAAGAACACGTTCAGGGAAACCTTTCAGTTGCTGGGCTGTTTGTAGGATTTTTCTTACAGGAAATTCCTCTTCTGGTAAGGTCTCATTTGATGCTGAAAATGACAGAAAGCCCAGTTCCCTGGATGTTTGATTGGGTGCTGGGCTTGCAGACCTTCCATGAGTGCTGCTGTGGTTTCCATCTTTCCTCTTGCTTGGCCACTATGATATGTTGTGCCCTGTGTAAAATGGAGGAGGTAAAAGGGGAAGAGGAAGGTGGCCAAGGAATTTCATGGCTTCTCAACATGGAAACCCAGACACCTAACTTCAAAACTTTCAGATGCTGACCATCTCTCCCTAGAAAGAAAACTAAATCAAAATCAAAAAATTTTAGAATGCTTCTTCCAGAAAATGGGGATTTTAGAAATTGTCTCATAATCTGTTGGGTCCCTAAGGTTTCCCCAAGCAGCCAATCAGTTGGATTTCTTTCTTCCTTATCCCAAAGGGCCTGGTCTCAAAGACTTCCTGGAACAAAATATCTGATGCTAAGATAGCCTAAAACCCCACTCTCTGAAACAAAATCTGTTTGAGGCCCCAGACCACAACAGTGAATGTCATCACCGCTGCCAGACCCTGAATCCCTAAGGCAAGCTTCTGCAGGACCATGGATTCCCAGCATTCTCTGCTCACCTTGCATCTAGTTTTTTCCACCTAGCATAATGTGTTTAGGGTTTATCTGTGGTCTAGTATGTATCAATATTCCATTCCTTTTTATAGCTCAATAATATTCCATCGTATGGGTATACTACATTTTGTTTATTCATTTACCAAATGATGGGCTTGGGGTCTGCTCTCAGTTTTGCTATTATCAATAATGCTGCTTTAACCATCTGTGTACAAGTTTTTATATGACCACAATTCTTCGGTCCTCTTGATTAGATATCCAGAAGTAAATTTCTGGATCCTACGGGGAGCCTGGGGTGGTACAACACACAAGGCAATGCACCTCTCACAGGACATGAGCCTGCAATCCAGAGATGGCTTTCTTCTAAGTAATTACTCCTTCGTGGGTTTTTCTATAATCACTGTGGAATCAAACAACTTTCTCCCCAATAACTCCCTTTAGACGGAGTGCATTTATAAGACACAATCAGTATTACCGCAACATCAAATGCACAAGCAACCAAAAAAAAAGTAGATAAACTGCACATCATGAAAATTGAAAATGCTGAACCTCAAATGACAGCATCAAGAAAGGGAAGAGACAAGCGCAGTACAGGAGAAATGATCTGCAAATGATAGATATGGTAAGAGACCTGGTTCTGAAATACATAAAGAACTGTTACAACTCAATAATAAAGACCACCCAATGAAGAAGCGGCTAAAGGATCGGAGTAGAGATTTCTCCGAAGACGACACAAAAGGAGCCAGCAAGCACAGGGAAAGGTGCTCTGCATCATCAGTCGTCACAGGAAATGCACACGAAAACCACGATGAGATGTCAGCTCTCCAGCACGAGGCTGGTGGCTCTCAGCGGAAAGGTGAATAGCAGCACCTGCTGGCTGGGATGGGGAGACAATGGAACCCTCGTACAGTGCTGGAGGGCACGTAAAATGGTGTGATCACTTCAAAAAATAATTTGGCAGTTCCTCAAAAAATTAAACACAGAGTACCTCATGACCCAGAAACTCTACTCCTGGGTATATACCCAAGAGAACTGAATATGTCCACATCGAGACTTGTGCACGAATGTTCATAGCAGCATTATTGATAAGAGCCAAGAAATCAATCTAAACACCCATTAATTGGGGGCGCCTGGGTGGCTCAGTTGGTTAAGCATCCAGCTCTTGATTTCGGCTCAGGTCATGATCTCAGGGTCCTTAGATGGGGCCCCGGCTCTGAGCTCAGCAGGGAGTCTGCTTGAGATTCTCTCTCCCTCTCCCTCTGCCCCTCCCCAGCTCACTCACACACTAAAATAAATAAATAAATCTTTTTAAAAAATAAAAGTCCATTAATTGGCAAACATGTAAGTAAGCAAAATGCAGTATGCCCATACAATGAAATATTATTCAGCAATAAAAAAGAACAAAGAGGGAGAGAAAAAAAAATAAGATGAAATCAGAGAAGGAGACAAACCATTAGACTCTTAACTATAGGAAACAAACTGAGGGTTACTGCAGGGGAGGGGTTGGGGGGCTGGTGTAACTGGGTGATGGGCATTACAGAGGGCACGTGATGTAATGAGAACTGGGTGTTACATGCATCTGATGAATCACTAAACTGCACCTCTGAAACTAATAATACACTATATGTTAATTAACTGAATTTAAATTTTAAAAAAGGAACAAAGTACTAATACAAGTTACAATGTGAATGAACCTTAAGAACACTATGCCAGGGGACCCTGGGTGGCTCGGTCGGTTAAGGGTCCAACTCTTGGTTTCGGCTCAGGTCATGATCTCAGATCAAGTCCCACAGAGAGCTCCATGCTCGGCACAGAGTCTGCGTGTCCCTCTCCCTTTGTTCCTCCCCCACTCACTCTCTCTCTTTCATAAATAAATCTTTTTTAAAAAATCCTTAAGAAACTGTATGCCAAGGCAAAGAAGCCAGCTGTAAATGACTGCACATAGTATAATTCTGCTTGTACATGACAGGAACAGACAAATCGAGAGAGAGAGAAAGTAGATGTGTGGCTGCCTCGGGTTGAGGGTGGGTGGAAAAGGAGAGACTGCTAAGAAGTACAGGGTTTCTTTTGGGGTACTGACTGTGGTACTGATTGCACAACTCTGTCAGTATAGTAAGAACCATGGAATTGTATACTTCAAATGAAATTAACTTTATGGTTTGTAAATTACTGACTTAACAAAAACAACACAACACACATGCACACGCACACATGCTTTACGGACATTCCCCACACAAGCTGCATGGAAGGGAACGCTGCCCACAGCCCCAGACCCAACTCGACTGTGTCACAGCCCGGAGAGGGGGTTGCTGGGAGCACCAGTGTGTTTCCTTCTAACTCTGCGGGGTTTGCTTTTACATCTTTTTTTTTTAATGATTTTTTTATTATATTATGTTAGTCACCATACAGTACATCCCCGGTTTCCGATGTAATGCTTTTACATCTTCAAATGAACGACACCAACACATCAGTTCTTCTCCCCTGCGAGGATGCTTTTATTGAACACTAACTTCATCAAACCCGAGACATTTTCATCAGTTCATGTCCATGTAAACACAAAGCACCAGCCATTCACCCTGAACAATGCCAGGTTCACAGCACCCACCAAGTCACACATTAAAGACCATGTCTGCCATTACACAGAGAGCACCCCTTGGTTGCAGAGTCCACTTTTATGGTCTGTGCCTCCTTTACAAGGGGCCCACATGCCCTGGGGGACTGCATAAGGTGTCCGAATGGAGCTCCAAACTCTACTTCTTTCCACTGGATTCTTCCCTCTAATGGGTGTAAGACAGAAAAGACTCCAGGGGAACACTCTAGAAGAGACCCTTCCAGAGCGAAGAGTTTGAGTCCAGTAAACACATTTCACTTCTTTATATAGCCCCAGGTCCCAGCACAGAGCTCAGTCCTGAGCAAGCATGCTGAATGTTTGTTGTACATCAGGATGGATGGATGGAGAGATGGAGAGACAAACAAATGGAGAGATGTGAGCAGATGGATGGACAGGTAGGTGGGTGGACGGATGGACAGTTGGATGGACAGATGGATGGAGAGACACAGAAGGACAGTTGGACAGACAGGTGAGTAGATGAATAAATGAATGGAAGGACGGGTGGATGGACAGATGTGGACAGATGGACAGCTGAGTCCATCAAATGAATGGATGGGCAGATGAATGGACAAATGTGGACTGATGGATGGAGAGCAAAGTGGGTAGATAGATGGATGAACTGACAGCTGGGTGGATGGACAGACAGACGGATGAGTAAAGAGGTAACAGAGATCCCATCAGATGTGCCCTCTGACCACTCAGGGAAGCAGTGAGTAGTACCTTGCCAGCACATGGTGCTGGTGGTTTCCTCCCCAGCCCCAGGCTCCAGGATGGGCTTTACTACACCCCTAGAGAGCTGAAACTGTTCTTCGATCCATCTCCAGGTGTCACCCCTCACCCCTCGGTGATCTGTTACCATTCATTCCCCACACAGTTACTGAGGACCAGCTCTACACTGGCACTGAGGACACAAGGGGCAGCTGAGCAGACCCAGGGCTGACCCTGCGAGGGCTCATGGGAGTCACAGCCGGGTGTCCAGTGCTTTGAGGCCATATGGGAAGGGGAGGAGGAGGTGGTCAGGAAGGAACATCGAAGCTGAGACTAGATGTGTGAGCAGGAGTCAGCCTGACGGACAAGTTGTGTGTGTGTACGGGTGCACGCGCACATGCACAGATGAGGTGGGGGAAGGAGGGAGGGAGACAGCGAGAGAGGGAGGGAGGGAGGGAGGGAGGAAGGGGTAGGGAGGGTAAGTAGGAGGGAGGGAGCGTGGGATGGAGAGAGAGAGGGAAGGGGAAAGGAGGGGAGAGAGAGACAGAGGAGGACAGAGAGAAAGAGAGAAGGAAGGACAGAGGGAGGGAAGGAGGGAGGGAAAGGGACAAGCCCACGGCAGAGCGAGCGCATGAGTGCTGACCCCGAAGCAAGAGCAAAGGTGTGTCTGAGGACAGGACGGGAAAGCCCAGGCAGCCGGGATACAGGAGGCGAGGCAGGCGCCAAGAGGTGGGAGCAGAGTCATCAGGGCCCTAGGTGCTCCAAAGGCAGTGATAAAGCCTCAGAGGGGTGCGCCCGGCGATAAGATCAGATTTGCATTCTCCCACAAGTAGGGGCTGGGCCTGGGTTGCCTGCCCCAAGACAACCCAGCCAGCTTTCGCAGGTGAGAAGGTTAGAATCCTACTGGCCATCAGTGAGACTCGGCCAGCTGCAGAGAAAGGCCTACCGCAGCTTCCGGGGAGCAGGCTCTGGGGCCTCACGAACAGCCTGCACTGAGCCTTACCCTGGGGGAGGCCTGCCTCGCCTGTCCTCTCCGGGGTCTTACAGGCAGGGTCCTTGGCTCAGCTCCGAATCCCCAGTGGCCGCCAAGCACATGCCCGGAGCAGGGCCGCGTAGGTCACACTGGAGGCAGCCATCAGCTTCACAGTCACCGTGACCAGTACAAGGCTTTCCCGCGCAGCATCAGTACGCTGGAAGGCCAGCTGCACAAAGCCCCCTCCTGCGGCTTCTCCTCTGAATGAGGTGACGGCTAAGATCCTGACACCCACCTGGAGCCCACTCTGACCGCCTCCTGTATACCAGGCCAGATGTGGGCGAGGCACCAACCAACGGTGTGCATCAGGCATCCTGGCCACAGCCCTCAGGGAGCTTCCGCTCTGGCTGAAGCTTCTCTGGAAAAGACCCATGTCTCCCTAGAAACCCTTCTGGTGTCTGTGATCTCACGGTGACATCCGGGCTGGGGGGGGGTGGCAAACCTGAGACAGATTTCTGCAGCGCAGACCAGAAAGGGTGTGGCCCTTCTGGGAGTTTCTTTGTGCTAACAAAAGAGGCATATTTTCGTGATTCGAGTACAATCTTCACCAATTCATCCTGAGTAACAGAAACCATATTAGGTTTAACGAACGTGCTTCTGAGCTCCAAGCTCGGGAAAACAGCTGCCTGTACCCGCTCAGATCTCTGTGCTTGAGAAATGAAGCACTTTCTTGGGCTTTCTATCACCTGAGCCCACAAAACAAGCCTGAGGGGGGAAGGGTCTGCACCGTCACTTTCTCCTCCAAGGACAACACAGCAAGGGCAGAGGCCAGCTCCTGGCCACAGGAGAGCAGAGTGACGGACGCAGCTCTCATGCCCGTATCCAGCGGGGCCCAGACAGGTATCTCCGACAAAGACGGAACTTGGGTTTGCCTCTGGGAGTCAGGAGCTGGGCCGCACGTGCTTCTGCTGGGACTCCCCAGCCAGCCCCGCAGCCACTGCCGTCCTCTTGGCCTCCGTCCCCTCCAGCCCGGCCCCGCAGGCTTGTCCAAGCCGCCCAGCTGCTGGTACTTTCACTTCGCAGTCTTGATCACTCTTTGTCTCTTCCCATTCTGCACAGGTCCTCTCCTGAATCAGAAAAGAATCAACAAAGCTATCCAATGCCTGCCGTAAGGGGCCTGCCAGCAGCCTGGCCAGGCCGGGCCCTTGCACATGCTGCGTGCTGATTCAGACCGGCTACACCGGGCTCTAACACCCGAGCCGGCCACGGGGACCCCATATTTTGTTCATAAGATGCTCTGAGGATCTATTTACTGGTGGGAATGTGTTTCCTGGCAGGAACTGAAGAGCCCAGCCAATCCACGGAGATCAGAGAAAGAGCAAAGCAAGGAAACACTACTTTAAAAGGTGGCACTCTTAAGCCTGAGTACGTGGACCTCCCCAGACACCTGCCCATGGGTGTGACGTCACACTGAACACCTCCTGCGTCCTCTAATGGCCTTCAAGGTTTAAGAGCAAAGTCCGGGATCAGCAAAGAGGCAAAGCACAATAGTCTCAGTTCAGTGGCCTGGGAGGGCTGTCAATGAGCCCTTTTTTCACTGCAAACCAAGGAAAAGGAAAGCCCTCCTCTGCCAGCTTTCCTAAAACAATCCAGCACATCCTGGGATATCTTATGCCTTTGATGTTAAGTCTTCTATCCCCGTATCACCTAGTTCCAAGATAAGCAATACTGCTCACAAGTTGCAATTCTGAGTTCTGGCATTTAAAATCATGAACAATTTTTTAGGACTTCAAGGGCAAAGACCCTTCTGTAGCAGAAAATGGATGTTATCAGAATTACCCTGCATGTGCAAGGGTCTGTCTTGGCTTCAGGAAAACACTTAATGGAATCACATCGCTTCCAAGTCTTATAAAACACTGAACAACAGATAATGGGCCACTGAGAAATACTTAGTAGCCATCCTCATCCCCAGTTCTCTTCTCCCATCACTCTGGGTTCTACGAGAACCTAATGCCATATTCCATTTTCTAGCTTCAGGGCTCAAGGGGCAGAGGAGGAAAGAAAGAAAATTTGTCTTCACATTTGCTCTGCTTGAAAGATGCCGGTCCATGGCAGAATGTGAAATTCATATTTTTCAATATTTCCTTAACAATGCAAGGTTACGGCTGATTCCCATGTGCTCTGTTTAGTTCTGGCTTCATTGGAGCTTGTCTAGCTTAGAGAAGAGGACTGTGAAAAGTCTAATTTTGAAGGCCTCTCCTCATACCACAGGACGGAGAGTCCAAGTATGAATCAACGAGCCAATCATGGAGAAGCCCACAGCCAAGGTGATAAGGAAGATGCCTTGGAGGCTTAGAGTTCCCCCAAACAAGCATGACATGACTGCTAAGAAAACAAGACCCATTCCTAGAATGACACATTCACCACCGTACCTTCTTGCTTTCTTCGGACTGTCTGAGTCCATCATCTGGAGAAGTCTGCCCTTGACTGCTCACATTCTCCTTGGCACTTCCTGGGTGAGCTGCCCTCCCCAAGCAAGAGAGCAGAGAGTGGGATAAGCAAACAGGGGTGGCTCCGGGGGAGTGGACAATCAAAAAATTAATAACACATTGGGGATCCCTCCAAAAGCACTGATCACCACGACCCAATTCCATCCTCTTGACTTACACTGTGACACCTGCTACGGTGCCCTCCAGAGGACAGGGAAACCTGCCAAGTTTGGGGAGATGGGAAGCGATGGTTCTACTTAAGCATTTCCGAGCTGGAATATGATCTTTTTTCCTAGTTATTCAGACGTTAAATGGAGCCAGTTTCCAGTGCTGTTCCTAGCCCCTTCTCTCTGCTCACTGGAATTTTTACTCACAAGAGAGCCCATAATCACACTTTTTAATTCACCCCCCCACCCCCTCTTACCAAATCAGTACCAACTTGGAAAGGCATGACTTTCTTCTCCCACAGTGTACTTTTCTACACCCCAAAATCTGTATGTGGGGTATGGTGTGTGTTGAGAGGGCATTCAGATCCCTTAGGAAAAAATATTCAGTTTTTCATTTGAGCTGAAAATGCAAATGAAACACATTTTTCAGGGTGTCTGGATGGCTCAGTCGGTTAGGCATCTAACTCTTGATCTCAGCTCAGGACTTGATCTCAGGGTCGTGAGTTCAAGCCCCACACTAGGCTCCACACTGGGCGTGGAACCCACTTAAAAAAAAAAGAAACACACTTTTCAAAGAAGAATATATTATTTACTTGTTACCTATATACATAAATTATAAAGTTTATTTACAAATTTTATGAATTAGCCAACTTTGGTTTGGCAAAATTGAATCATAAGCATTTAAAAATGCCAGCATACTTTAGTGCTCTCTTGGAGTTTCTCTATAACACAGTAATGGTTGCCCACGTACTTCTCTTTGCAAAAATGTAAGCTCATAAATGAGCTCAGGGACTTAGTCAGCCTTATTCACTACTGTATCCTTATCACCTTTGCCAGTGGCCCAGCATTGGTAGATCCTCCATCACAGTAATCTATTGAGTGAATGAGAAAATACATGAATGAATGAATGAATGAATGAGAGAATGAAGTAGATGATCCATTATTTTCTACCCTTCCCGATGTATGAACTATGTTTTTACATGGTATGGACTAGCATGCTAGAAACTACCAAATGTTTACTTGTGTTTTATTCCTAACCAATAAAGGTTCAATAATCTTTAGAAATGAATGCTCTGATTTGGAAGCATCAGGATAAGAATCTGAGAAGCAACCACGCAGGTAGGTCAAAGTAAGTTACCATCCCTGAGTTACTATACAGGACGCAATAGATGACAAGCCACTAGAGGGAGCCACACAACCTTTCAAAGAGCAGCATTAGGAAAAACCCATCCAGTATGGTGGCTCTGCTCTCAGCACTTCCCACCATAGCTCACTGTCATAAAATTGTCATAAAACTGTCATATAATGTCCAACTCACCAGAACAAGCTGAGACAAATTTAGAGTTGCAGTTTGCTAGGATTCAGACTTTTAGAAAAATGACCTCTGCCTCCCCAGCTCAAACATTTCACATCTTTATGTATACTCTAGCATTAAAAATTAAATGTAAATAGAAGAAAATTATGTTCCCTATGGATGACGGTTGAAGCTATTAAAAATTCACCTGGAAAGAAGGCAAAACTATAACCTAAAGAATGAAAAAATTAATTTTTTAAAGCCGTGTGCAATTACTTCCTGCCTCCAGCCACATTTTTTGTAAAGGAACTTTCGACTGTTGGAGCATTCAATTTCATCTCCTCCAGTAAAGAAACTTAAGGCATGTGCAAGCTGAGAAGTCACACCAGATAGAATTAAGATCCTATTGGTCAAGTTTCAAAGGCTTCATATGTAACTGAGTGTAGGAAGAAAAAAATTTCCCACAAACTCCTTCTCTCAAAAGTTCTGAAAACCCTGTAAATATTTTCAGGGCCATTAAAAGCCACAGATGTTATCAACAGGCAAGATCCATGCAAACTTTAAAAGACCTAGACCATAAAGGCCGCTGTTTCAAAAATAGATTTTGAAACATTTGAAAGGAGCACAAGTTAATTTCCCTTTGGAACGATGTAAAATGTCCACGCCTTACTTAGAAGGTAAAAAGCAACTGGCTCCACTGGGCTTCTTGCTTACAGTTCTATTTCTACAGCACATGTAACTGTAGGAAACCTCCAAAATAACAGTCAGAAATAAAGGAACAAAAGATAGAACCTGAAAAACAGAACAATTCAAGAAAGCAACTCTATGAATAACTGACTGATTAAAAACTAAAATTAAATTAAATGGCTGTGTGAGATTTCCAGGCAAGAGAAGATTCCAGAACGTGCATTGTTTGGTGACCTGTGGGAAAACCTAATGGGCTAACACTTGCAGATTTCCATGAAGGCAGGCAGACTAGAAACTGAGAAACTGCAGAGCATCTGGGCTAATCTGTGATTGCATTTGCAGCCCCCACTCACCAACCCGGAAAAAACCTGAAATGTCAGTGCTGACAAAATTGTTACAAGATGAAGCTGGCTGGCTGAAAACCTTCCTGAGTGAATTAAAATCCTGACTGCTGGCCCTGGGGGAGACAGAAGTTGCGGGTGAAACTGGGAACTAGCCATGATTTATACAGGGAGTGAAAAGATCATAATTTAGAATTTTTTTTTAAATTATATAGTTTTAGTAATCTAATTATATCCTAATTATAATGATGACCCTTCTTCCTTCAAAGGACTCCAAGCATGCTTCTGGAACATTCTCCGTGAAAGTTCCCTCATTTGCTGTTTTAAAGAAGGAGTTGGCAAATCTCACAGTGAGTTAAAGTGACAGGTCTGGCATCTGACTTCCAGCTCAGTTTCCTGTGACCAGACCACACCAACTCTCAGCTCTTGAAATAACCCCCAGCGGAATTCTCTTCGGAGGAAAGCAATCTCCCCAATTATGCGAAAACGTCCTCCCCCTGCTTACCCCCCTCTGGCCTGTGCAATTTCCACATTATTTCCACATTCTGATATGCAAACTTTTTTTTCATTCCCAGCCAAGGAACTGCAACATCCAAGACACAAAGGCCTCGTCCACGTGGGAGCTGCGGGCTCATTTGTGAAGCTTCTCCATAAACCCGAACGGCTGTTCAGCTCAGTGCACGGGGATCCAGGCCAGCTCCCCCTTCATTTCTAACTGTGGACGCCACAGGGCAAGTCACTTAACCGCCTCATTAGGATCACAGTCACAGCCCTGCCACAGCCTCCTTCCCAGGTGCCTGGTCACCCCATTAATATCTGTAAAGATCCATTAAACCTTGTAGCTGAAAGGCACCATAAAAGCAAAACCTATCACTGTTATCATCAATAAACTCCAAGGCGCTCTTCCCTGTCATGACCTAGGGTAAATCAGTTACCCACTGCCCCCTAATGAGCTACCTGCAGCCTGGGATATGGCACTTGATGCTGACAGGAGCTTTCTTTCCCAGGAGGGAAGAAAGTGCTTTCACTCTGGCCAGTGAATTTAAACTGTTAGAACCTCCGGCGCCTCCCACCCATACACCGCAACCGCAGTCTGAAGGGCTCTGCACGGATCCAGCCCTGTCCCCAGCGACCCTCACCTTGAGCACTGAGCTAAGAACCACCAGCAGTTGCAATCCACGCTCGGTGTGGGAGAGGTGAGACGTCCTGCCAAAAAGCAACCTGGAGAACCAGACCCCAGCATGGTGCTGCCTCCCTTTGGGACCCTTCGCCTGTTCTCATTGCTCGAAAACACCCTTCATCAAAACTCCGCCGGCAAATTCACCGTGGCGCTCTAACACCCCAAACTGAGGACAATGTCTGTCTGTAACAGCGGCTGCCCAAATAAGCAACATCTCCACCTAGCAGCATACTATGCTGCCAGTAAAAAGGACAAAAAGGACAAGGTCCTCCTTTACACAATGCTGTGTATGCAACACTACCACTTATGTATGCATGTCATCTCCCACAAGCGGGGGCGGGGGGGCATGGAAGGCTGGCTCTTCACAGTAAACCCTTGTGTGGCTTTCCAACTGTTAACCAGGTGTGCACATTAATCTTCTTCTACGTTTCAGAGACCCTTCTAGTTACAAACGGGGAGCCCCTCCGTCCCAGGGAGCTTCTGATTTAGCTAAATTGGGGGAGATCTAGAGCAAGGTTTAGAAGATGTGGTTCATTCAGGAAAGGAAGGTGGGCCGAGGACAAGAAGCCACCACCTGGTCTCACTCCCTCCTCTGTTGTTGCAACAACAGTAAACATAACACCTGTACCAGCCTGACGCCATCAGTGCGCATTAACCTGTGCTTCAAAGCGCACTGCGGTCAGTGCCACTCACCGTCTGGAGGTCTTGACTGCTGCAGTTGAACCTTCAACCAGATGCTGCCTCGCTGGCCCCAGCCTCCTGGGGCCTCCACCTCCCACAGTCGCCCCCGCTCCTCCGGATGGGCCAACAGGAACTTCCTGCAGACTGAGGACGCCCACGTGTGAGCCAGGAAGTCCCGCCCCTCCTGCCCTCAGGGGCGGACACTTCCTGTTCCTGTCGAGGCCCCACCCAGCGCGCCCTGGCTCACAGCTCTGATCCCGCTCAGCACAAACCATTGTTTCACCTTCTGCCCTGCTACCTCGTGCTCCCACTTTCTTCCACCCCCCCATCTTTGCTTGGGGCCGCCATAACAAAGCGCCGCACACTGGGGGGCTTCAACAAGAGCCTCGCTGTCTCACAATCGGGAAGAGAAATCTCACATTCAGATGTCGGCAGAGGCTTGCAGAGGGCCACCTTGTCGCTGTGCCTTCACGTGGTCTTCCCTCTGTACCTGTGTCCCAGGCCCCTCTTATAAATAAGAACCTCTTCTTACCACTCTACTGGATCAGGGTCCCCCCTCAATAATCACCTCTTTAATGGCCCTACCTCCACAGTCATATGGGGGGGGTGAAGCTTCAACATAGGACTTGGGGGGACCCAGTTGAGCCCATAACATCACCCCACACTGTCCTCTCCTCAGGCACTGTCCTCTCTCTCCACTCTCACAGAACCTTCCAGCGCATCCTCTGTGGATGCCTTGATTCCACAGTCACCTCAAGGCTTATAGACTTCTATGTCCATGTTCACAGGGTGAGCATTTTTCACGTGGCAGTGCCCCAAATCCAGCCAAATGGGAAGCTGCTCCTGGAAATGCGGGTGCCCATGGGGACAGCATCAGGCCCTCTCCTAATATTTCCCAGCCCAGGGCAACAGCACAGATGGAAACCTCCAGAGCATGACACTAAGTTTTTGGAAAGTGTAAGCCAAGTTAGCAAAGTGCTAGATAGAATGTTCTGCTCTCCTATCTTGACAAATATAACTTCATAACAACAGGGAAAGCCAGTTTCAAATTTAGAATTTCTTGGACTCCTTGAAGTTTTGCACCAGAATGTGGCAATATCAAGAGAGCTGGCCCCCAGCAGGCAGCCCACCTGCTTCTCCTCCTACCCCAGCCCCACACACATACACTACAAGGGGCCTGTGCATACCAATATGGACGCCATGCCCACACTCCATCCACATCCCACCAATAGCTGTCCCTGGGTCTAAAGATATGCAAACTGGTGGCATGGTCCACCCTTAGATGCACAGATCCAGGGATGCAGTCCACTCGGGCCCTCAGCACCACTGGCAAGAATCCTGGGGTCCTAGTACCTTGAGCTGGCTTAGAAGGAGTGGCCTGGACCCAGGTAAGAATATCCTCTTGAGCCCACAGACTCCTGACACTATGGAGACAGACACAACTGCAAGGGTGCTCCAAAGCATGGGGCCATGGACAGGAGTCCCTCTTGACCATTCAAAGGGCAGCACTGTACTCAATAAAGGCCAGTCAGTGAAGTGTGTAGTCAGTGCACCTGGACCCAGTCTTGAGCCTCCAGCAGCTTCTTTCTCCACACTCTACCTTTCACCTACCTACGTGCCCAGATATAGCCAGGGGTGATGTAAAAGCCAAGGCCCCAGCATCCTCGGCTAGGCAGCTGAAACCCCTAAGACAAGTAGCTAGCTTCAGAATCAGCACCCTCATATCTTCTTTCTCTGCAGGGCAGAGACAGAGAAGGGAGAACAGGGATCCACAGAACAGTGCAAGGGTCTCAGCAGCGCTGGCCCTGGGGCAGCCCCCCACCCTTGGAGGCTGCTATTCCCCTAGGGAAATCTGAGGTGGCTGCCCTGGAGGCCAATGCACTCCTCCATCATTTAGCATCTGCCTTCAACTCAGGTCATGATCCCAGGGTCCTGGGATCAAGCCCCACCACGTCTGGCTCCCTGCTCAATGGGGAGTCTGCTTCTCCCTCTCCCACTCCCCTGCTTGTGCTCTCTCAAATAAAATCTTTGAAAAAAAAAAAGTAAGGAAAGGGACAGAAAGGACAGGTATGTGGACAGAGAACCAGCTGCCTAGGTTCTGGAACTTTCCAACACCTCAAAGTAAGCAACACAGTACAGGAAGCCTGGAATGCTCTTTGCAGAAATTCAAGGATCTTCAGACTTTAATTATAGACCAAGACTTTGGAAATACAAAGACATGACTAAACCTACTTGAAAATATGTTTCACCTGCTTTTCTTTTGACTTCAAAGCAACAGAAATTTCCTTAACTTTTCTACCTTTTCTCTTTTATGTGTTCTCCCCATATAATAATGGCACTGGAAACTCAATACTAAGGGTCCAAAAACATCTGTTATCACAAGAAGTGAAACAGAACCCAATGTGGGGTAGGTGGGCTTCGTGGGGGGAGGGTGGGCACAAAGGGACCCTGGAGAAATACCCACCAGAATCTGCCCCCCTTACTGACTCAGAATGTGATGTTTAACATTAGAGCTTTTTTCATTTCCTCTGACAAATATATATAAAGATTTCTCTTCCAGAATGTGGAAAGGGACTATAACAGTTCATTTTACGTGCCAACATGACTGAGCCAAGGGTGCCCAGATATTTGGTCCAACATTATTCTGGGTGTGTCTGTGAAGGTGTTTTGGATGAGATTAGCATTTGAACCAGTAGACTGAGTAAAGCAGATTGCCTGCCGTCATGTGGGTGGGCCTCATCCAATCAGTTGAAGGCCTGAATATGGAACAAAAAGGCTGACCCTCCCACAAGTAAGAGGCAATGACTCCTGCCCGTTGAGCTGGGACATCGATCTTTTACTGCCTTTGGATTTTAACCAAAAACTTTTTGTTGGCTTTTCTTGGGTCTGGAGCCAAGAGGACACCATCAGCTCTCCCAAGTCTCCAGCTTGCTAACAAGTGCAGATCTAGGGAGTCCCAGCCTCCACACCGTGTGAGTCAATTCCTCAAATTAAATCTCTTCTCTCTATATAGCTACAGCCTATTGGTTCTGTTTCTCTGGAGAACCCTGACCAATACAGGGACTCGGTAGGTCAAGAATGGAAGAGGGGACTGTCTCTGCAGGAGAAGCTACAGAGGTGCTTGGGGGCTCAGTGTCATCAGAGCTTGCCTTTGCACTCCAGCTGCCCTCTCAGCTGAAGCTCCTGGGGATCCCTTGCAGCTTCTAGCGGAAAGGACAAAGTCACGGGCTCTAAGCCTCAGGGGAAGGAGCAAAGGCCCTCTGAGCACCCAGAGCAATCGGCAGCACAAGGGCACATCTCTGGATTTGGCTGCTCTCTGACGTCATGTGACTTCTTTTTTATTATCTCTAAATCCAGTTATTTCTCAGGCTGGGAAGGTCTCGCCCCTTGTGATACAGCATAAAGCCTCATCTGTGCGGAAGCAATGGGAGATTTCTCAGGAGGAAGAGAAAGCCCACACACCGAGAGTGCCAAGGAACTCCCCCTCCCCACAATCACCTAGAACACACGTGTTATCCATCACCGTTACGCCAGCACTTCCGCCTGACACAAGGTGGGTTTACCTTGGTACATGGCAGGAGAAATCGGCCAGCTGACTCCCAGGGCCTCGTCCTCTCGGAACGTCTCACAGAAGTCCTGCAGCATGGCCATGCCCAGGCCTTGGCGACGGTACGTCTTCCTGACAAACACAGTGTCGAAGACAGGCAGCAGGTAGCATGCACCTGTGCCATCACCACACAGGCTGCCTGCAGGGAAAGAAAGTGACATGCACTGTCCCCAGACTTGCACCACGCTGCCAGGACCCTGCGGAATGCCTGCACAGCCGGGACGCTGGTACCACCTGGAAGAAGGGCTCACGTCACTAACTAAACAACCTGACAAGACAGCAGATCCTCCCAAACCACCAGTGCTCAGCTGGCTGATCAGCCCACATGTGACTGATCACTGGGAGTACAGCCACCAGACTACTGTCTGAAATGAAAGCAAACCCAGATGAACGCACCATTCCTGCACCCCAGGCCCTCAGATGCTGCCCTCCCCATGCGCAGTTCACAGAGACACCTGAAGCCAATGAGGAGCATCTGGGCAACATCAACGTTCTCCGTGAACTCAGGGAATATGGGCTGGAGACCCACCCAACACATGTCTAGGGCACAGACTTGTTTTGGTAACTCTAACAAGTGGTCGTTGTATCCTATTAAGGCAAAGTATATTTACCCCGAATAGACTAAGTCCTCTTTCCCCGACAACATCAATGACCTTGCTAGAGCAGAGCAGGAGAGGCAACAGTAGGCACCCTTCCCACTTTTCCACCCTGAACTGAACCTCACTGCATCCAGCACCAATACCAGCACAGTTGCTGTTTCTGCAATGGGAGCTTAGTCTCGCAGCCAGTCACTTCTGTCGTCACCCTCACCAGAAAATCAATGCTACATGGAACCTACTACATCACCCTTCTTACTTCCAAACTGCACAGGCACCTGTGCCCTAAATGCACTAGAGTCCAGGAAAAGAAGTATATAGCATATTCAACTCCTATTGGAAGAAGAGGTATTAGTCCCCACAAGATTCAGAAGGTGGGTAATTTCCCAAACAAAAAAACTGACTCCAATTCTCATCAGCCAGACTGAGTTGCAGAGACATATGCTACTGTAGTAACTGCAAAAATGGCCACGATTATTCCCCTTCCTATATCCACATCCCTTTACATATGGTTCTGAAGCACCTGCCATCAGGAGATGGGGTCTGGCCTCATAGGGTCCAGTGTCTGTCTGTTCTCTCTCATAGCCCTGCCACTCACCCCAAGAACAAACCTGCACTAGCCTGTCACCATGAGAGAAACATGGCCTGGGCACCCTTGTGATCCCAGCAACATTGACCCACCCCCAAAAAGCAGAGCCACCTACCCAATGGGCTAAAACCCCATGGAAACTGTCAATCAAAAGAATGGTGAGCTGAATGGTTGGTTTTGTGGCAAAAATGAATGAATAAATGAATAATCTGTGGCCAGTGACCAACACCACCTAATCGCTTGAGATGGCAATTGGAAAGTATTTGAATTTCACCCTCAGTGTTCTTGAAATGATACTACAAACTTGGGCTGGAATTCTGTAACTTCCAACTTATACAGATGATGAGAACAACATACCCCAAAGGATAAAGTCTTCCAAAGCTGAAAAGGTTTAAAATTAAATAAAAATACAATTCCATTCACAATAGCCTTTAAAGAGAGTCAGTATTTAGGGATCTATTTAACAAAAGAAGCGCAAGCCTGGAATACTGAAAAACTACAAACCATGGCTGAGGGAAATTAAAGAAAATCTAAATAAATGGAGACATTCCATGTTCACGGATTGGATGACCCAATACTGTGAAGATGGCAATTCTTCCCAAAGTGGTCTGTAAGTTCAATGTCAGCCCTACCCAAATCCTAGCAGGCATTTTTTTTTTTTTTTAAGAGGGGGGTGGAGGAGGAAGGGGCAGATGGAGAGGAAGAGAGAGAATCTTAACCAGGCTCCACGCCCAGCACAGAGCCCAATACAGGGCTCGATCTCAAGACCCTAAGATCATGACCTGAGCTGAAATTAAGAGTCACATTTAACCGACTGAGCCACCCAGGCGCCCCACCCAGCAGGCATTTTTGTGGACATTGACAAGCTGATACTAATATTGAAATGAAATGCAAAGTCTCTACAATAAGCAACCCAGTTCTGAAAAAGAAGAGTAAAGTTGGAGATTTTACGCTACCCAAATTCAAGTTTTCTTATAAAATCAAGGCAGGTCAGTGGGGTACTGGTGCAAGGATAGGCACATCATCAGTGGAACAGAAATAAACTCATACTTTGAACTTCAACAAAGATGCCCTTTTCAAATGAGGAAAAGACAGTCTTTTCAACAAATGGTGGTAGGATGCCTGGATATCAATAAATCAAAAAAAAAATTTTTTTTAAGGGAAGAAGCTGGAACAGAACAGAAAGCCCAGAATCAGACCCACACAAATATAGCCAACTGATCTCTCTCTCTTTTTTTTTAAGATTTTATTTATTTATTTGATGGAGAGAGACAGCGAGAGAGGGAACACAAGCAAGGAGAGTGTGAGAGGGAGAAGCAGGCTTCCCGCCAAGCAGGGAGCCCGATGCGGGGCTCAATCCCAGGACCCTGGGATCATGACCTGAGCCAAAGGCAGACACTTAGCAGCTGAGCCACCCAGGTGTCCCAAGCCAACTGATCTTTGACAAAGGAGCAAAGTAAAGTCAATGGAGAAAGGACAGTCCCAATAAGTGATACTGGACGACTGGGTATCCACATGAAAAGAAAATGAATGAATGAATGAATGAATGAAAGAAAGAAAGAAAGAAAGAAAGAAAGAAAGAAAGAAAGAAAGAGAAAGAAAGAAAGAAAAAAAGAAAGAAAGAAAGAAAGAAAGAAAGAAAGAAAGAATCTAGACACAGACCTTCCACCCTTCAAAAAATTTGCCTTAAAACAAATCATAGACATAAATGTAAAACACAAAACTACAAAACTCCTAGAAAATAACACAAGAGAATATCTAGATGACCTTGGGGTTTAGCGATAAATTTTTACATACAATACCAAAGGCATGATCCACGAAAGAAAAAACTGACAAGCTGAATTTCATTAGAATTAAAATTTGCTGCTCTGTGAAAGACCTGTCCAAAGAATGAAAAGGCAAGGCATGAACTGGGGAAAAATATTTGCAAAAGACACATTTGTCGGATAAAGGACCGTTATCCCAAATATACAAAGAACTTTTAAAACTCAACAGTAAGAAAACAAACAACTGATTAAAAAGTGGGCCGAAGATTTTAACAGAGACCTCATCAAAGAAGCGGTAGGTACAACAGATAAGCATATCAGGAGATGCTCCACATCATATGTCATCAGGTAAATGCCAATTAAACCAGCAAGATATCGCTGCACACCTAATACAGTGGCCAAATCCCAGAACACTGTCAACACCAAACGCTGGTGAGGACATGGACCAGCAGGAGCTCTCATTCATTGCTGCGGGGAATGCAAAATGGTACAGCAACTCTGGACGACAGCTTGGTGGTTTTACAAAAGTAAACGTACTCATACTCTATGATTCATCAGTTGTGCTCCTTGATGTTTATTAAAAGGAGTTGAGAACTTATGTCCACACAAATGTTCATGGCACCTATATTCATAATTGCCAAAACCTGGAAGCAACCGAGATACCCTTCAATATGTGAATGGATACATAAACTATGGCACAACCAAATAATGGAATATTATTCAGTGCCAAAAAAGAACTAAGCTATCAAGCCACAAAAAGACACGGAGAAACGTTAAGGCATGTTACTCAGTGAAAAAGTCCATCTGAAAAGTCTACACACTGTACAATTACACCAAGTAATATGACATCCTGGAAAAGGCAAAACTATGAAGGCAGTGACAAGACCAGTGGTTGTCAAGGGGTCGTGGGGACGGAGGGATGAATGGGTGGAGCCCAGGGATTTTTAGGGCAGTGAAGCTATTCTGTATGATGCCACAAGGGTAGCTACATGTCATTATACATTTGTCCAAACCCACAGAATATACAGCACAAAGAATGAACCCCCATGCAAACTATCGGCTTCAGTTGATAATGTTTCCTTCTGGACTGAATTCTGTCTCCCCAAAATTCTTACATTGAAACCCAACCCCCAGTACCTCGGAATGTGACTGTATTTGGAGACAGGGACTTGAAGTGGTGATGAAGTCAAAGAGAAGTCTTTCGAGTGAGCTCTCTTCCAATCTGACGGGCGTCTTTATGAGAAGAGGAAATCTGGCCACACAGAGAGATGTGCACACACAGAGGAGAGACTGTGGAAGGACACAGCGAGAAGCAGCTATCTACAAGCTAAGGAGAGAGACCTCGGAAGAAACCAAACCTGCCAATACCTTGATCTTGGACTTCCAGCCTCAAGAACTGTGACAAAATTACTTTCTGTTGTTTGAGCCACCCTGTCTGTGGTTATTTTGTTATGCCAGTCCTAACCGACTAATAAATGTATCAATATTGACGAACAGTAACAAAAGTACCACACTAATGCACTATTTTAATAATACAGGAAAGCGTGTGTGCCTGGATGATGGTTGGGGATGTAGGAGAACTCTCTGTACTTTGTCCTCAATTTTTCTATAAACCTAAAACTGCTCTAAAAAACAAAGCCTATTCATTTTTTAATGTACTAGGTGTTTCTAAAAATTAAGCGGAATGCTCACTTCACATCACATACAAAAAATTAATTCAAGATGGATCTAGGCATAAATAGAAGTTAAAACTATAAAGCTTTCAAAAGAAAACATAGAGGAAACTCTTCACAACCTTGGGTTAGTCAGAGAGTTCTTAAATTCAATACCAGAAGTACAATCGACTGACAAATGTGACTTCATTAAAGTTAACTTTTGTACTTCAAAGTTAGACTGTTAGAAAATGTTTACGAATCACATTTCTGATAAAGGACATATCCAGACTATAAACAGAACTCTTATAATACAATAAATAGAAAACAAACAGCCAATTAAAAATGGACAGATGATCTGAACAGACACTTCTGCAAAGAAGACATACAAATGGTTAATAATCAGTGAAAAGATACTCAGCATCATTAGCCATTAGGAAAATGAAAATTAAAACCACAATGAAATGCTTTTAACCTAATAAGAAATGGCTATAGTCAAGAAGACAAGCAGTAATAAGTGTTGACAAGATGTGGAGAAATTGAAACCGTCACATCATACTGACGGGAATGTGAAATGGTAAAGCCACTCTGTCAGATAATTTGACAGTTTCTTAAAGTTAAACATGTGCTTATGAGATGACCCACCAATTCTATTCCTAGGAAGCTAATATATGTTACAATTTGGATGAGCCTCAAAAACATTAACTAAAACAAGTCAGACACAAAAGACCACATGTTGTATCATTCCATTCAGATGAAATGCCCCAGAAAGGCAAACTGATAGAGACAGAGAGCAGACTGGGGGCTGCCTAGAGCTGGGGTGGAAACAGAGATTGACAGCAAATAGGCAACTTTTGGGGGGTGATGGAAATATCCAAAATCTAGCTGGTGGTGATGGTTACCCAACTCTAAATTTTTTAGAAATCACTTACATTGGCAAATTTTATGGAGTGTAAAATAATACCTCAACAAAATCGATTTTTAAAGGATACAATGAACTGTATTAAAATTATTGTATTGGGGCGCCTTGGTGGCTCAGTGGGTTAAGCACCCGACTCTTGGTTTCAGCTCAGGTCATGATCTTGCAGTCATGAGACTGAACCGCATGTCCGGCTCCCCACTCAGTGTGGAATCTGCTTCAGATCGCCCCTCTGTCCTTCCCTGCTTACATGCTCTCTCTCTCTAAAATAAGTAAATAAAATCTTTAAATAAATAAATAATAAAAATAAAAGTATTATGTTGAAATTGTATGAAAAAGATACAATCAAGTGTTAAAGAGGGGGAAAAAACAGTAACTTTTCAGTGGAGAAACCTGTCAGACGCCCCCTTGAGTGATTAGGGTGAGTGATGTTGGATCATGTATCTTCACATATGATGAAAGCATGTGAGGACAAGGACAGTTCACTTTCCCCCAAACCCATATCCCAGTCTAATCATGAGAAAATATCAGACAGACCTAAATTAAGGGACATTCCACAAATCTCCCAACCAGTACTCTTCAAAAGTGTCCAGGTCATAAAAGACAAGGAGAATGAAGAAATGGTCACAGATTGGACCAGGGAACTAAGAAGATCCGAAAACTACATGCAAGGTGGTATCTTTGTAGTATCCTGGATCAAGGTGGTATGCTGGACCAAACCCTATAAGAGAAAAAGGACATTGCTGAAAAATAAACCAATGTTAATTTCTTAGGTTCGATCCCCGTACCATGGTCATATATTACCAGTAGGGGGAGGTAGGTGAAGGGTATAACAGGAACTGTGAACTAACTCTGCAACTCTTCTGTAAATCTAAAATTATTTCAGAGCTAAAAGCTGGGGGAGGGCCTTTCTAACCCTTTCTAACAGCTTCCAGCCCTTTCTAACCGCTAATCATCAGGTTGGTCAAATAAAATCTATCTTCCAAAATCAATTCCCGGGGCGCCTGCGTGGCTCAATGGGTTAAGCGTCTGCCTTTGGCTCAGGTCATGATCCCTGGGTCCTGAGATAGAGCCCCGCACTGGGCTCCCTGCTCAGCAGGGAGTCTGCTTCTTGCTCTCCCTCTGCCCTTCCTCCTGCTCCTGTGCTCACTCACTCTCTCTCTCACTGTCTCTCAAAAAAAAAAAAAAAAAAATCTTTAAAATCAATTCCCAAAGCCCAAATTGGCTTTTTAATAAGGATACTAATTAACTATAATAAGAATATTATATGATTATGAACAGGGGCAGAGGCAATGAGCTGGTTACATGCCAATAGACTCTCCACTCATAATCAGAACATCAGGTCCAAGGAAATCATATCACGTAGCACGGAATGGCTGGGAAGAACCCCAGCAATGATCTCATTCATTCTACCCATTTTACAGACATGGCAGCTGACAGGGTCAAGAAAGGTAAAAACAAACAAAACAAAACACACAGAGAACAAAGGGCTGGGCTCCCTTCTGTCGGTAACAATTGCCCAACTGCCTCTCATCAGCCACAGAGAGTCTGTTGATCCCAGAGCAAACTCAGACCAGCCCACGCCACCAAAGGAGTTGATGGCAGAACTGAGCCAAGAACCAAGACCTCCTCGTGCCCTTTCTTCTTCTTTCTGTCTGCTTCGTGTCCAAAATCATCTTCAGTGATTACACCAGTTGTCTCTACCTCACAACACTTATAAGATTAAAGCATATTCCAGATGGGCACTGTTCAAAATCAGAACAAAGACGCTGTCTCTCAGGCAAACTTAAATATCCAGAAAGGTCTTTTACCTGAGGATAACTGATCCTGGAAAGAAAGGTCATGGGAACAGATCCATGGAGACCACATTCTGTAGTAAATGGTGGGGATAAAACAAAATAAAACAAACAAAACTATGGTAAAGCACAAATCATTTAGAATATTCCACCCAAGAGGCTATACCAGGGTGAACTGGCTAAACTGGCAGCAGGATGAGATCATTTTTACCATAAATGTGGGTAGGAAATAAACAAGAAAAACTGAAAATTAACAAGCCAACCATCAGAATTTAAAAGGCTAAAAAAGAGCAAGAAGAGACCCAAAGAAAATAAAGGGAAGGAGACAAGGAGAATAGAAAAAAAATACAACATCAAGGATTTTTTAAAATCTTAAGAGTTGCTAAAATAAGAATGAATACACCATACATAAAATACATTAGGAATTAAAATAAAGATATCACTACAGATGTGGCAGAAATGTCAAAGGTAAGAGAATATCATAAATATCTCTACACCAATAAACTTGAAAACAGATGAAAAGAACAAATTCCTAGGACAATACAAACCACCAAAACTGATTCATAAAAAAACGCAAAGACTAACCTGTCCTAGGAGCGTCAAAACGCGAACTCAGTAGTTTAAACCTCTCCCACGCTGAACACACCAGGCCAGGTGGCTTTAGATACAAGTTCTACCAACCTTCCAAGGAAAGCCTTCCAGAGAACAGAAAAAGGGAGAATATTCTCCAACTTAGTCTATGAGTCTAGCCTTTTAAGGAAAAAGAAAACACAGCGAAGGATCCGAAAAACAGGTAAATAACAATAATTCTTAAGCATAAGACAAAAAACTTAAACCAATATTAACAAACTGAATTCAACAGGGTGTTCAAAGTTAATTTAGATCACAGTAAAGGGGCTGTTCCAGGGATGATGCAGAATCAGGAAAGTATCTATGAGGAAACCATGACCAAGGGGCATGAACTAAGGACTGCACACAATGAGGGCTTTGCCTTCAACAGCCTGGGAAGACCTGAGAAGGAACCTCTGAGAGAAGGAAACAAAGCCTACCAAAGAGTAGGCAACATGGCGCTAACAGGCATCCATTAAAAATAGGCACCCCAACAAAACACAGAAAAAGACAAGAAGGGTTACTTCACAAAGACATTGAGTGAATTCTTGGAATACCTAAGACAGCATTCACAGATGGTGCACCGTGGGGAAATGATAGCAACAGGCGGCCAGAAAGTCATGGAAGAAACTGAATCTGCTTCAAAGAGAGAGATTTGTCAGGAGGAAGATAAAACAGGCAGGTGGCGAGACAAAAGTCACAGTGTATTCCCACCGCCGGCTGTTTTTGAAAGCTAAGGCCTGGGCACCAGGAAGGTTATGATGGGAGGTCCCAAGGCACAAAATAGCCAAGGGTCTGGCCAAACGCAGCCCGGCTCTTGGTGTGTTTCCTTTTGCAAAGTAGCATTTGTGGGGGCTATGAGGCACCTGTCCAGGTTTGTCCTGCTAATCCCAAAGACAATATGCTGACCGTGCCGGCCGCAAACACTTGGCTCTGTGAAGCATTTTAAGAATTAACTGCTCTAAAAATCCAAATTCAGGCCACAGTTGCTAGTCCAAGAGATTAAGTTCAGACTATAAAGATACTTGGGATACTCCTAATCCATGGAAACCCAACACAGAAATAGCTAAAAGTATTAACTTTTGCTAGCCATTAGCACTATCCTTTTGTTGCAATCGTACCACATGTGTGTGTGAACCCACCATGCAAGGTCAGAGCCAGACAGCCCTTGGAGCTGGGGTCAGAGCTAGACTCCCTGGGAACCCACTGCACAAGGTCAGAGCCAGACTCCCTGGGAACCTGGGGCAGTTGAGCATCTACTGAAGTTACCAGTAAATGATCTGGGTGTTCCTGAATTCTTCCCACCAAGGAATATTGCTAACACCTATCTGCATAAAATCATTTTTTTAAGTAAGAGACATTTAAATTGTACTCGCTGGACTAGGCACTGGCAAACTTTTTCTGTAAATTCCAGACAGAAAATATTTCAGGTTTTTAGGGGCAACCACTCATCTCTGCAGTTGTTGTGCAAACTCAGCTGTGGACAGTATGAATGGGCATGGCTATGTGCCAATAAAACTCTTTTTACAATAACAGGCGATGAGCAGAATTTGGCCAATAGGCCATAGTCACCGATGTCTGCTCCAGAAAAACATCACTTTCACAGGTAGGACGAAGTGATTATAATACCTATTTGTAATAACCGTCTTTTCTCAAGAACAACTGAAAACAATGCATTAACCTGAACCACCCCCAAACAAGATGCATTTACAGATAAGCATTAATTATATCATTTTTTATTCTAAAAGTTTATTTGTATGTATTTTACAAGAGGAATTTATTTATAAGGTGCCATGAAATGTATCTCTAAAATATTGGGGGGGGGAAGTTTATCTGCTTAAAGAAATAACTTTGGCTTGGGGCGCCTGGGTGGCTCAGTCATTAAGCCTCAGCCTTCGGCTCAGGGTGTGATCCCGGAGTCCTGGGATTGAGCCCCACATCAGGGTCCTCCGCTGGGAGCCTGCTTCTTCCTCTCCCACTCCCCCTGCTTGTGTTCCCTCTCTCGCTGGCTGTCTCTCTGTCAAATAAGTAAATAAAATCTTAAAAAAAAAAAAAGAAGAAAAGAAAAAAGAAATAACTTTGGCCAAGTTGACTTTATCTCAGGTTGCTGGAAGAAAATCTGTACCGGTAATTCACCTCCGTTTTGGATTACGGGAGCAAGAACTGCTCCAGTTCAACTTTGCGCTGGACCCTGCACATAATCCAGTCCATATGGCATAGAACAGAGGAAAATTATAAAAGCCAAAGAAAACGACCAACAAGTTACAGAACTAAGAGGAAAGTCTAGCAAGGTTAATGGACATGAGATCAACACATAAGAGATGGATGGCATTTCTATCGACTAGCAACGATTAGAAAATAGGCTCTAAAATAAAATATTCTGTAGTCACGGGATCAGCAACCACAAAAAAAGCTGGACAATACCAATGTTGATAAAGATGTGGAGCAAGAAATACTCCCAGCTTTTGCAGGTGACAGGATCCACGTCTCCAGCCATTGTGGGACACAGCTGTGCATGCCCTCAGCGGAAGCCAGCGGTTCCTCTTCTTTTTTTGCTTTTTTAAGATTGTTACTTGAGAGAGAGAGAGAAAGCACGAGCAGGGGGAGGGGCAGAGGGAGAAGCAGGCTCCCTGCTGAGTACCCTGATCCCAGGACACAGGGATCACAACCTGAGCCAAAAGCAGACGCTTCACCGACTGAGCCACCCAGGTGCCCCCTAGCAATTCCTCTTCTAAGTATACACTCTCGAGTGGTGTTGCCCAAGTGTTTTCTCATTATCGCCAACCTAAGGAGCCATTTTTTCCTAATCGCCAACAAACCCCCCCCCCCTAAATACTAAGGAATAAGGCTTTGCTGGGTAGGGTTGCAGTTTGGAGAGCCACAGACCATTGTATTATCCATGATTCCTTTGCTCCCTAAAAAAGAAGGTTTGACTGTTGGGGGCGATGCCACCCCACTGAGAATGCATGCCTGGGGTGAGTGGTTCTCCAACTTCAGAGTCCCTGGGAGTCACGTGGAGGGCTTGTTAAGACATCAAGGGGGCCCAGTCCACCACCGGGGTTTCTGATGCAGCAGGTCTTGGTTGGAGCCTGAGAACTCCTGTAGCCCCTAATATGTGAGCAGACAAGCTGCCTGCTGAACACTCCCGCTGTTCCACATCGTCCACTGTGCAGCAGTGAAGGGCTGCCTGGTGGTGCCGACCACAAGTATTCCAGGCCAGACTGAGACTTTACAAGCACGATTCTTCCATGGATTATGATGGGCTGTCTATCCAGCCCACAGTCCTTTAAAATCGCCCCTACCACAGCCTTGGTTAAAGAACAAAGGCCAGGTGGCCACATCTGGACCACGAAAGCCAGGCCCCCCATCCACAGTCAGTTGAGCTAAACGTGGGCCCATAATGCACAAGAAAACCAATCCGCGGGCCAGCTGGACCAATCTGACTCTTTCGAGAGACTTTACATGAAGTGAAACGAGGAACAACTGTAAATCTTGGCCCTTCAAGGCAGGTACAGGGAGAGGCCAGGTGGGCATGGTAGCAAACCAAAGTCAAGGCTATGAGGAAGCCGGAGATGTAAGTGGGTAAAGTTAGCAGGTTTGCAAGGCCGAGAATGCAGCAGCTGCTGGTGCTCATCCCAGCAGAAGAAGCCACCTGCCGCCCGTGCATTTCTCCCTGCACCCTCCAATACCCCGTCTTCAAGGCGACCCCTCACTCCCCACTCACACCACCTTCGCTGCTTATGTTTCTGCTGAGGTCTTGAAGATGGCCTGAGGGGGGCCTGCCTGATGGGACAACCCAGCAGGAGGTGCCGTGGCACTGGACGTCTGGGGGAGGCGAGAGCAGAAGACCCGTCCCTGCCCCTCCCACCCTGCAATGAGCAGGGCAGCTGAAGCCACTTGGAAGCATCACTGTCATCTCAAAGGTCACATGCTTGTCTGGACTGCAAATCACCTGATTTAATACCTTTAAGTGCCACTCCTGTTTTTATGATTTGCCTTAGTGTTGGAGGCTTCAGGCACCTGAAATATAAAGCTGTTCTTTCTAGACTTTTATACAAAAGCGAGATACTTCTTAGGTCTGCCTCAAATTGGCCAACTCGCCACTTACAGTCCAGTACTTTCTTCGCTTGAATGCTAACAGTCTTGTGGACTAGTGGTTTGAGAACAAAAGTTCAAGTAAAACCTCATTAGTTTTGATTATCTAGGGAGAACTTCAGCATAAAATAGTGAAATGGCTGAAGTGTCCATATTTCATAAGAAAGACAATTCCTGAGCAATCAAATGGAGGGAGAAATTCAAACCAGCCTATTAAGAAAATGTTCCCAAAGAGAGGTCTACCTGAAAAGACCTCATTCAGGCTGTACAAAGGCACCCACTTGTTTCAAACTGAATGTGCTTCTCTCGGCCGTAAAGAGGCACAAACTACTGATCTCCACACTGACTTGGATGAATAAAGGCATTAGGCGGAGTGAAAAGAGTCAGTCCCTTGGAGCGCTTGGGGGGCTCAGTCGTTTGAGCGACTGAGTCTTGATTTCAGCTCAGGTCATGATCTCCGAGTCCTGGGACTGAGCCCTGAGTCAGGCTCTGCAGTCAGCTCAGAGTCCGCTTGAGATTCTTTCCCTCTCCCTCTGTCCCTGCCCTCTGCTCATGCTCTCTCTCTCTCTAAAACAAATAAATAAAACATTTTTTAAAAAAGAAGAAGAGTCAGTCTCAGAAGATTACAAACTCTATGATTCCATGACATGACACTTCAGAAAAGACAAAAGGATAGTGATAGAGAACAATGATGGTTGCCAGGGGTTTCAGGTGGCAGCTAGGGGGTAGGGAATGACTAAGGGATAACATGAAGGAGGTTTTGGGGATGGTGGATTTTATTCTGTCTTTTATTTATGGTTGTAGTTATATGAATCTATACACAGGTCAAAATTCACAGAACTACAAAGCAAAAAAAAAAAAAGGTCAATTTTACTCT
Source organism: Ursus maritimus (assembly GCF_017311325.1). Lineage (NCBI taxonomy): Eukaryota > Metazoa > Chordata > Mammalia > Carnivora > Ursidae > Ursus > Ursus maritimus. The sequence continues at coordinate 10,398,201 of NW_024425230.1, read as the reverse complement.
CTAATAAATTTTTTAAATGCTTAAAAGTATATGCCAAGAAAGTGCTTAGAAACAACTTATACTCTTCAACAGGTGACCCCTGGTCCCTGTGAAACATTTTATGCAATGAATCTGCACATGTTCTTTTCCTCTCAGAATGAAATTATACACTGCAGCCTATCTTAAGCTAAATTAACAGATATTCTGAATCAAACGGATCTAATCTCATGAAGAAAAATTGTAATGCTGCCAAGTTGAGAAGCATGCCATGTGCTATGCCCATATCCTCAGCATCAACACAAAAACACTGCATAATGCTGTGACAAGCACCGAGGACAGAGCCGAGACTGAAGAAACATTACCTGCTCTGAACTTGTGAACTACAAAACTCCTCCTGTCCTCCATTAAACCACATGTATTCACAGCGATTTTTTGTAAATCATGTGTGCAAATAATAAACAATAATAAAATACATCTATCCACTAACTAAATTATGTTTTGCTTAACCTATTTATATGCTGTTCTATCAACCATTTCTTAATTCATCAAAATAAATCCTTCTCTCTGATTATAGAAAAAGATGAGAAGGAAAGGAATAAAATTCTATCATCCATACCTGAACAGGATACCCATCAGATAATGGTCGTGGAAGGAAATGGTGGTGCAAATCCCCACATGTAATAACTATATAAGAAGTAAATGCAAGAAATCATTTAAAGACACCACTGGGTAGAGGAAAAGTCAATTTCAGAAAATTGCAACTGGAAGGGCAGCTGGGTGGTTCAGTGGGTTAAGCATCCAACTCTTGATCTCAGCTCAGGTCTTGAACTCACGGTCATGAGTTGAAGCCCTGTGGTGGGCTCCACGCTGGGTGTGGAGCCTACTTTAAAAAAAAAAAAAAAAGGAAAAAAAAAAGAAAATTGCAACTGAAATAGGTAAAACTTATGAGTTTGCAGCTTACTGGCCAGGGAGGTATAACTCAACCCCCAAAGCTACAGAAAACACTGGTGGGAAAAGCTGAAACATTACCAGTTAAAGGTATCAGAGATCAGATTTAGGATTAGAAAAGCAGCTGGAGGGGCACCTGGATGGCACAGCAGTTAAGCATCTGCCTTCGGCTCAGGGCGTGATCCCGGCGTTATGGGATCGAGCCCCACATCAGGCTCCTCCACTATGAGCCTGCTTCTTCCTCTCCCACTCCCCCTGCTTGTGTTCCCTCTCTCGCTGGCTGTCTCTACCTCTGTGGAATAAATAAATAAAATCTTTAAAAAAAAAAAAAAGAAAAGAAAAGCAGCTGGAAATTTAAAGCACCATGATAACAGAATGAACCTCAAGTTCAGAACAGCTGCCCAAATCCCTAGCTTAGAGCTAGCCTACACTGGAGTGAAGGAGCCCCCAAGGAACCCAACAAGAAAAAAGTCAAAGACCAGAGACATAGTTTGAAAAATGGCACCACACAGGATCAGATCTGAGAGTTTGATGCTTTTCTCAAATATAGACATTCCTCAACTGAGATAGCTCAAGTGGCAGACAGCTGAGGCCAAATGGGCTTGAACAGTGAAAGTATAGAACCCCAAACCAGCAGGAGCCAAAAACAAAAAAAAAACCCAAAAACCAAAAACAAACAAAAAAAACCACAAAAAAACAAACAACCACAAAACCACAAAAACCTCAGGAAAGATAAGCCAAATCCATATTCAAATCTTTCAACCACCAAATCTGCAGGCACAGGGAAGACCTCTACAGGGCGAGGCTAAAGAAACAGGCATGAGAAGTCACATAAACAGATATCAGCAGCTATATATTACAAAGGAGACAAAGTCTACCACTTGAACACAAGCAGGTTGAACAGCTACTAGGTCAAAAATCTAAAAATCCTGAGAAGCACAAACCAAAAAAATTAGAGCTGTTATTCTCTATCTGCAATATCTGATTTTCAACCAAAAATTATTCAACACGAAAAAAACAGAAAAGCGTGATCCATACTCAGGAAAAAAAAAATAGTCAATATAACTGATTTTAAATAGGCCCAGATGTTGGATTTTGCAAAGGCTTCAAAACGGCTTTACAAATATATTCAAAGTATTAAAATAAAATACTTCAAAACAATAAAGGGAAATATATGGAAAAATCTCAACGGAAAAATAGCAACTACAAAAAATAATATAAATTCTAGAGCTAAAAAGTACAATAACTAAAAATTTTCAATGGGCTCAATAACAGATTGGAGATGGCAGATGAACTTAAATATCTACCAGTAGAAATTACCCAACAAAGAGAAAAATGTTTGAAGAAAAATTAATAAAACCTTAGAGACAAAATGTAAGACATTATGAAGCACCCCAGCATTCACACAACTGGAATCCCAGGAAAAGAACAAGGAAAGCAGCATTTTAAAAAACCGAAGAAATGGGGGTGCCTGCGTGGCTCAGTCATTTAAGCGTCTGCCTTCTGCTAGCGTCATGGTCCCAGGGTCCTGGGACTGGGACTGGGACCCACATCGGGCTCCCTGCTGAGCAGGGAGCCTGCTTCTCCCTCTCCCTCTGCTACTCCCCCTGCTTGTGCTCTCTCTCTCTCTGTCAAATAAATAAAATCTTTTTTAAAAAATTGAAGAAATAATGGCCCAAAACTTCCAAAATATGGTAGAAAACATTAAAGATTCAAGAAGCTCACCAAACCCCAAGAAAGATAAAACTAAAATCATTCCTAGACACACTACAAATATAAAAAAGCTAAAGTTAAAGCGAAAATTTTGAAAGCAATAAGAGGAGCCTTTGTGTTGTATATGAGGAAATAACAATAAATAACTGGGGGACTTCTCACTAGAAAGTATGAAAGCCAGAAGACTGGAAAAACATTCAAAGCACTGAAGGAGGGAAAAATTATCAGTAATATTTCTATATCCAGCTAAACTATCCTTCAAATATGACTGCAAAATAAAATAAATTTTCAGTAAACAAAAACTGAGATATTTGTTGCCAGCAGAACCACACTACAGCAAATTCTAAAGTAAGTACCTTAGCCTAAAGGAAAAATGACACTGGATAGCAAGTGGGACCTATATTAAAAATTTTTTAAAAAGGAAGTATGTGACAGGGCACCTGGGTGGCGCAGTCGTTAAGCGTCTGCCTTCGGCTCAGGGCGTGATCCCAGCATTCTGGGATCGAGCCCCACGTCAGGCTCCTCCGCTGGGAGCCTGCTTCTTCCTCTCCCACTCCCCCTGCTTGTGTTCCTCTCTCGCTGGCTGTCTCTCTCAAATAAATAAATAAAATCTTAAAAAAAAAAAAAGGAACTATGTGAGTAAAGATTTTAACTATATTTATTTTATTCTATTTTTTAATATCTCTAAAAGATACGACTACTAAATTAAAAATTATAAATCAATGATGATAGGTTCATAACATAAACAGATCTAATACATAACAATAGCACTATGTAAATAAAATAAGAAGTAAGTAAAAACACACCACTGAAGATTTCTATATTTCACCTGAAATAATTCAATATTAACTGTAAGTAAACTGGAAAAAGTTTAAGATGCATGTGATCCATGGAGCAAAACTAAAAATTTAAAAATGCGAAAATACAGAACTAGAAAGGCAATAGAGAAATTAAAATGAAATACTAAAAAAATATCTGATTAAAATAAAAGAAGACATAAAGGAGGGACAGAGGAACAAAAAAAAAAACAGAAGACAAATATTGCAGAAGGGAAGACCTCAGTATAATCATACCAATAATTAAATGTAAGTGGACTAATACTCCATTCAAAAGACAAAGATATTTTTAAGACTATGTTTAAAATCCGAGACCGAGGAATGCCTGTGTGGCTCAGTCGGTTAAGTGTCTGCCTTCGGCTCAAGTCCCAGGTCCCAGGTTTCACTCTCCTCTCTCTCTCTGACAAATAAATAAAATCTAAAAGTGAATGAATGAATGAATGAATGAATGAATAAAATCCAAGACCCAGTTGTATGCTTTCAACAAAAATATGCTTCAGATAATAAAAACATAAACAGAGTAAAAGTTAAAAGCTACAAAGAATGTATCCCATGCAAACAATAAGCTAAGAAAGATGATGAGTCTATATATTAAGATCAGACAAAACAGACTTCATAACAAGAAATATTACTGAAGACAACTGGGGACTTCATAATGATAAAATAACCAATATATCAGGTAGGCATAACAATTATAAATATAGATGTGACTGATAACAAATCTTCAAAACACATAAAGTAAAAACTAACAACTAAAATGAGAGAAAGATGAATCCACAATCATAAAGACTTTAACAAACTCTCAGAAATTGATAGAACTAGACAAAAATCTCAGTAAGAATATAGAAAATCTAAATGACATTATTAATTACC
>NW_024425230.1:10372540-10393842 GCF_017311325.1 Ursus maritimus | reverse complement strand
AAAAAAAAAAAAAGGAACTATGTGAGTAAAGATTTTAACTATATTTATTTTATTCTATTTTTTAATATCTCTAAAAGATACGACTACTAAATTAAAAATTATAAATCAATGATGATAGGTTCATAACATAAACAGATCTAATACATAACAATAGCACTATGTAAATAAAATAAGAAGTAAGTAAAAACACACCACTGAAGATTTCTATATTTCACCTGAAATAATTCAATATTAACTGTAAGTAAACTGGAAAAAGTTTAAGATGCATGTGATCCATGGAGCAAAACTAAAAATTTAAAAATGCGAAAATACAGAACTAGAAAGGCAATAGAGAAATTAAAATGAAATACTAAAAAAATATCTGATTAAAATAAAAGAAGACATAAAGGAGGGACAGAGGAACAAAAAAAAAAACAGAAGACAAAACATATTGCAGAAGGGAAGACCTCAGTATAATCATACCAATAATTAAATGTAAGTGGACTAATACTCCATTCAAAAGACAAAGATATTTTTAAGACTATGTTTAAAATCCGAGACCGAGGAATGCCTGTGTGGCTCAGTCGGTTAAGTGTCTGCCTTCGGCTCAAGTCCCAGGTCCCAGGTTTCACTCTCCTCTCTCTCTCTGACAAATAAATAAAATCTAAAAGTGAATGAATGAATGAATGAATGAATGAATAAAATCCAAGACCCAGTTGTATGCTTTCAACAAAAATATGCTTCAGATAATAAAAACATAAACAGAGTAAAAGTTAAAAGCTACAAAGAATGTATCCCATGCAAACAATAAGCTAAGAAAGATGATGAGTCTATATATTAAGATCAGACAAAACAGACTTCATAACAAGAAATATTACTGAAGACAACTGGGGACTTCATAATGATAAAATAACCAATATATCAGGTAGGCATAACAATTATAAATATAGATGTGACTGATAACAAATCTTCAAAACACATAAAGTAAAAACTAACAACTAAAATGAGAGAAAGATGAATCCACAATCATAAAGACTTTAACAAACTCTCAGAAATTGATAGAACTAGACAAAAATCTCAGTAAGAATATAGAAAATCTAAATGACATTATTAATTACCTTATCCCAACTGATATTTCCAGAACACTAAACCCAATACCTGCAGAATATACACATTCTTTCAAGTCCACAGGGAATGTCTACCAATAGAGACCATATACTGGGCCATTAAACAATTCTCAATAGTTATCAAAATATTAAAATGTAATAGACTACATTCTCTTACTGCCACAGAATTAAGTTAGAAATCAAAATTAAATAAATAAATAAAACATCTGGAATATCTGGAAATTTAAAACTCACTTTAAAGAACTCATAAAAAACACAAAGTAAATTAGAAAATATTTTGAACTGGATAATAATGAAAATTGGTAAACTGATAAAATAGATTTCATCAAAATTTCAAATGTCTGCTCTCTGAAAAATACTATTGTGCCAAAATGAAAATGTTTTCCAAATACATACCTGATAAAGAACTGACACTTATATGAAGAAACTGCAATAAGCAAACAACCCAATAAAATACGGGCTAAAATATTTAACAGACACTTAAAGAAGATATGTGACCATCAACAAAGTACGTGAAAACATCATCAATATCGTTCACGATTAGCGAAATGTAAATTAAAACCAGTTACTTCCCACCTTGTAGAAGAGGTAAAATTAAAAAGACTCACAATACCAAGTATTGGCAAGGATGTGCAGTGGCTGGAACTCTCACACATTGCTGGTAGCAACGTGTATGTAATTATTCTAATGGAAATATTTTTATTCTGTCTCTCCAAAAAGATAAGCTAATCCAGCAAAAGGCAGTAAAAAAAAAAAAGTTTGAATTGGCAAGGTATACCTGAAGCATATATTTTCTTTATTTAATTTTACACAGGTTTCATACTTCTTAAATAAATTGAGTAACTAAAAGTCAACTGCCACCTAAAAAAATCAGTTCATGGATAAAATGACATGACCCAGTGAGCAGCTTCAGAGAACCTTCCACCAAATTCATGGAATTCATCGACAATGAAGACGAGGCAGAAATCCAAGTACCTAGTCTGGGCTTCCTCAGCTCAACATCTTAAGGTCCTCCTTCTACTCTGAGGTCTGGGTCGACCTTGGGAAGAACAAGGCAGCCACAACCAACCTCTCTACTGGAGTGTGTGGACTGACCTTGACAAAGAGTTAACTAACGGAGTTATCTGCATGGAAAACTGGTCATCTCACACTGAGGGGGAGAAAAGTGGATGTGCTCCATCCTGGACAGGTGAACACACACACGGTGTGAACAGAGCTCAACACCACCATCAGCCTTCCGATGCCCCTGAGAAAAACACGTAACCCAGGAGAACAGCATGTCCATGGAAGTTCGCTGGGAAACTTTATTCTTGCTAAAATTTAGGACTTAATAAGAACTGAAGGACAGGGCTGGGACCGCTTGGAGTAGAGATGCTGACAGCCTTTAAAAAATTAAAGAAAGTGACTTTAAAGAAAGAGACCAATCCCTGAGGCAAAATGGTCCTAGTATCACCCTCACTTCTCGTCACAGCCCCTAAAAATAAGTCCCAGTATTTTACCCCAACCTTGTTATCATGGCCGACCTCCCCCTCCTCTGAGGTAATGTCTATAAATCTTGGCATCCAGTGTGCTTTTGCGCCACATGTCAGCTATTAGCAATGGTATTTTTCCTGACAGCTAATTAGTAACATTAAAGAAAAGAAATGAAGAGCGTCGTGCTTTGCAAAGTCATTTTATACCATGAGCAGCAATAAGCATTTTATGAGGCTCATGGCACTGCCTGGGAATCAAAAGGACACACTTTTCACCCTATTTGCCAGGAAAATGGAAATGAGAAGATGAAATCCATACCTTGGGTTTACCTGGGTTTATTTACAGGACAGCTGAATTAGTGATATTTCCTGTGCCAGAAGATTCTCTCCAAGGAACACTTGTGCTGAGGGAGTCCTTGGAGGCAGGCAGACATCTAGGGAGCCTCCCCACCCCACCCACACCTGCGGCCGCGTGTCCCCTACCTTTCCTTTTGGTTGTGTAAAATCCAACAGCCGAACCATCCCGCCACAGAATCTTTGCTTGCTCCTTCACAGAGTGAGGTAAAAAAAACATGTCACCGTCATCCAAATTTCTCTCCAATCTTCCAAAAACAACGACGTTTAGAATGAAAAGCACAATCCTTTCCCCAAATGACTGAACCTTTGAAGGGGGAATAAAAAGAAGAAGAAGAAAAGAACAAGCAAGTGAGAGAGGAAAATCACACGCGATAAATTTTGCACTTGGAATCAATCCACGCGTTGGGGCCGGGTGTGTGCGCCATCATTGCACGATTCCTTTCATGCTCAAGAGCCAAAATGTGAATCATAGTTTCTCACCGAGGTTTCCACAAGCCTGACCTTTTGCACCCATCGGCCTCCAGGAGTGAGGGGCAGTGCCAGAGGGGCCTCCTGGGTCCCCAGGGCCACCTATGTGGAAGGTAAATAGACAGGGAACAATCCATTGCAGGTCAACAAAACAGGAAGTTACTTCCGGGGCAGAGGGGCAGGCAAGCCATTTCACCAGCTCCCCTGGATGTGTCCAGAAATAAACCCAATCCGCCATTTTTAATAACAGCCCTAGAATTCTGGCCCTCAGAAGGAGGGTAAAGAATTGGGGGGATCCATGGCTACGTCACAAGCAGATGATTTCCAACAGCTTGTGATGTGGCAGATTTGGAGCCTACACTACAGTCCCAATCCCAGAGAATTACTGGGAGTCAAGGCCCATCTTGTTCTAAAGCGAAACCACTTGTTGCCCACCGCGATGTCACAACAGGTGAGGAAACTATATGTGGTCAAGGTCAGGCCCATACAGAGTTTTCGCATTAACAAGTCAAAATGACTTCATGTTCCTGCCTGTTAGAATTTTCTGCATGTGTATAGCCCACAGGTGGCAAATATGTGGCATAAACAGAGGCCTCCCACTCCTGCACCCACAGCAGACATAACTAATCAATCCCGCTCTATGTGGCTGAGCCTGCATATGGTCATAGAGTCCTTCTCAATGCATTCCTCCAGACAGCCACAAGCCAGCACTAAATGTGATACTTGAGATGAACCCAATCAACTATTGATCAAGTGACAATGTTGTTTTATTAGATTTTACTGACAAGACTGCTGCGTGACAGCCTACGTGCGTGGGTGTTTGTCACCCATCCTATGCATCACCACAAGATCGGCAATGCCATTAAATGGGCTGTGACTTCCACCCACACACTAGCATCCAATTCTCCTACCTGGGGAGGTCCTGATTTATAGGTAAGGAAATGGAAACTCAAGGAGGGTAAGTGATTACATTTATTGATTTCCCTGCCTCATTCCAAAGAGGACTTATGACAGCTGGACGATGGCTCTGTCAGAGGCAGACAGGCTCAAAACCACAGGCCAGGGTTTCTGAGTCCCAGGCTGGTGCACCTGCGACAGCCCAGCCCATGGTTCCCTTCTGCACCTTCATCCATTACAGCTAAGGCTTTGGAAAAGGGAAGTTTAATATAAATGTCTACACGAGTTTTATACTGAATACTTAGTCCTTAAATTTTTATCATCATCCTCATCATCATCATCATCATCATCATCATCATCATCATTTGTGACTGTGGCTTCTTGGCCGGGATTTGCTGGGAGATCCTTCGCAATGCCCAACTCTCTGAGCCTCGGTTTCTTCCACTGGTCAAGGGAGAAGATTGCCTAAGTTGTCCTTAAAACACTTGTTTTTGGGGAAGGGTGGGTTAAAAAAAAAAAAACACTTGTTTTCAAATGCTCTGATAATAAAAAAATAAGGCAGCTTGCTGCCCCCTCGCAAATAGCACGAAGTGTTCGGTGCCAATAGATTTATTAATTGGTCCCGAATGTAAAATAGTTCACCTTCATCTGGACCCAAATCTTAAATGAGGAAAAGCTTTGTGAAAACCACACCAGCTCAACTCAGAGAAGCCGCCCCAATTTTGTATCTCAGACAGTAGCAGCCAAATCACGTCAGACTTGAAGAATAACTAGCTGGTCGCACAACCTGAGTGGGGTGATGTGGGAGGTTATATTTTTCAACTTAGAAGACTGAAAAGTTCAGAGGAAAACCAGAAGAGAAAAGCAGATTGCATCTGGCAGAAGGGAAATATCCAATCAAAAACTGGCAGGAGAAAAAGGAGAAAAGAAAATGCACTTAATTTGTCCAATTTCATTACGGGGCAAAAAAAGAAATGTGTGACATGTGATTCTGACTTAGAAACCTTTCTGGAAACACAAAACCGAGATCCAATTCTAATCCCTCAATCAGGACCACTAATTTTGTTAACAGAAAGAACATTAAGCTTTTTTTTTTTTTTTTGCTTTTTTTTTTTCTTTTTTTGGTAATTTATAAAGAATAGCTGCCTAAGAAACAAAATGTAATTAAAAGAAAAAAAAAGTCAAGACCCAAAATTCTACAAATGGAGAGGGAAACTATCTCCATAGACAGTTGGGGCGGATCGATGTTTACGACACAGTTCATTAAGTGCAAGTAACATCCAGGTTTCTTTCTGTTCACAACATAGGCCACATTTTCAGAGAATTCAGGGTTTCCCTCAGCTAAACACAGAAGAATTGACACATGGAAGAAGTGACTGCTCTTGTTCTGAAGAAAAGAAAAAAAAAATTATTTAAAGAGCAAGTCAGACTGCCCCTGGCATTCGGAACACCCAACCACTAAATACCCCTGGCCCACCTGTGGAAAGGAGCTGGGACAGCAAGACAAATGGGTATGTGAGGCTGCCCCACTGGGTACCCCACACTCATTGGCTGAATCTCAAACCATTGTTAATTTTGCCGGGCGGGGGGTGGGGGGGGGGAGGACACTTTTCAAAACAGTATCTATTGAGTCCATTAAAACCAGACCTGAAAATATCCTGCTGTTTGCAACAATGTGAATGTAACTAGAAGGCATTATACTAAGTGAAATCAGTCAAAGACAAACATTGCATGATCTCACATGCATGTGGAATCTTACAGAGCCCAACTCACAGGAACAGAGACTAGAATGGTGCTTACCAGAGGCTGGGGGTAGGAGAAGAGAGAAGATGTTGGTCAAAAGGTACAAACTTCCAATTATAAGATGAATTAAGTTCTGGGCATCTAATATACAGCAGGGGAACTATAGCTAATAATACTGTATTATATTAAAGTTGCTAAGAGAGTAGATCTTAAATGTTCTCATCACCAAAATAAAGGGCAATTCTGTAATGTGAAGCAGGTGTTAGCCAACACCATGGTGGCCATCATTCTGCAACATGTAAGTGTATCAGATCAGCACCTCCTATGCCTCAAATGTACACATTGTTTGTATCAGATTATCTCAATAAAGCTGGGGAGGGGAAACAGGCATGCAAAAGACAACCCACAGACGGGAAAACAATATTTGCAAATCAAATATGCAAAGTATGCAATAAAGACTTGCTCCAGATACATAAAAAATTCTTACAACTCAACAGTCAGACGTCAAATAACTGAATTAAAAAGTGGGCCAAGGATTTTAATAGCTATTTTCCCAAAGGGGATATATGAATGGCCAATAAGGACATGAAAAAATGCTTAACACCCTTAGCCATCAGAGAAATGCAGCTCAAGACCACAATGAGATACCACTTCCCACCCAGTAGGATGAAGAACATAAAAAAAACCAGACAATAAACAAGTGTCAGGGAGGACATGGAGTGATGGAAGCCCTCAGATGTTACTAGTGGGACTGGGAAATGGTGCACCTGCTGTGGAATACAGTTTGGCGGTTCAACAAGTTATATAGAGAATTACCATATGACCAGCAGTTCCACTCCTGGGTATATACCCAAGAGAATTGAAAATATATGTCCTCGCAAAAACTTGTACGCAAGTGTTCATAGTGGCATTATTCCTAATGGCCAAAAGGTAGGAACAACTCACATGTCCGTCAATAGATACACGGATAAACACACAAGCTCTAACCGTGCAGTGGGATATTATCCAGCCATAAAAGGAATGAAGCTCTAACACACACTAGAATGGGGACGAACCTTGAAGACGTTATGCTCATGAGAGAAGCCAGACCACAACAGGCTACATACTATATGATTCTAGGGATGCGAAATGTCCAAGATAGACAGATGCACAGAGACAGAAAGTAGATTCCTTGCCAGGGGCTGGGGAAAGAGGGAAATGAGGGGTGACTGCTGATAGGTAAGGGGTTTCTTTTTGGGGTGATGAAAACATTCTAGAATTCAATAGTGGTGACTGAGGCACAACTCTGTGCAAATACTGAAAATCACTGAACTGTATACTTTGAAAGGGTGGAATTTATAGTATGTGTTATGTGTATATATGTAGTATGAAGCTGTTATTTGAAGGGAAAAAATGTATTTGGTTTTGGGTTTGTTTTTTTTTTTAATTGTTCAAGAGAAGGGAAAACCCCAGATTATCAATTCATTCTCTAAACAAAACTCAAAAGAATATTGTTATTTCATTCTGTATTTGTAGGTCCCAATGAGGGAGATCAAGTGGAATTCCAGATACCTGTGGACAGATCCACCATTTAAGACTGCCAAGAAGCACCTAAGGAATTAAGATAAATATGCCAATCAAATGAAAACAGGCAGACGTGAGGCAAATAGTCTAAATTCTGCACTAGTTAACTACCTTTCTCATCAGCCTCTGTCCCAGCCAAACTGCAGTGGAGTGGATGCCACAAGGACTCTGAGGAGCTGCTGTGGCACCTGCCCTCACCCCTGCCATTCTACTTTGGCTTTACAACAGTTCCATAAGGCTGCAGCCCATCAAAGACCTACAGGCCCAACGTCAACGAGACTGGAGTTTGGGTCCAGTTCACTCACTCACTAGCTGTGCGGCTCAGCCTCAATTTCTTCATCTGCAAAACAAATACCTTGAGGATTCTAAAATTAGATAATCCCTGTAAAGAGTCCGAGGACACAGGCGAGTACCTAACACAATGTCTGACTCAGACTAAGTAGCAAAAAACATTACTTGGACGCAATAAGCAGAATTTTCCTACACACTGGAGAGACGATGGGGATTTAAGTTTTAAAACGAAGACATGAGAGGCCACTCAGGAAGGTGAGAGAGATCTGCCAATAGCCAGATGTCTATTGCATACAGCCATTTATTACTATTTTCCTTACTGGCGGGGCATTCCAGATTGAATAGCGTCCCCCAGAAAGATGTCACAAGCCCTAACACCCAGTACTTGGGAATGTGACTTATTTAGAAAGAGAGTCTCTGCAGATGATCGAGTGAAGATGAGGTCATTAGAATGGACCTGAATCCAGTATGACTGGTGCCCATATAGAAAGGGGGGATCTGGACAGAGAGAGACCCACACTGCGGGAAGATGATGTGAAGACATGGGGAGAAGGAATGCCTGAGGCCACCAGCAGCCAGGACGGACGCCTGGAAAAGATTCTCCCTCATGGCCCTCAGGAGGAGACCTGATTTCAGACTTACAGTCTCAGGGGCTGTGAGACAACACATTTCTGTTGTTTCAGCAACCCCCCCACGCCCCTCTCCCCTCCCCCAGGCCTCCCCCCACCTGCTTCCTGAAACTGCCTTTCAGCAAACCCCCCAGGCAGACTGCTTTCAATTATTAACATGATAATAAGCACAGTGACTTTAAAACCTGTTTTGCAATATCTATTTCCGTCTACACCACCTCACCTTCATCAGACCTTCTCTGGCAGGATCCGAGGTACGTAGGACGTCTTCTGTGGGCCACCAGGATTCCTTTATGTAAACAGCCACCACTAAAGACAAAGCCAAGAGAAAATGAGGATGTGTGCACAGCCGGCCAGCCACCAGAGAGGCCGATTCAACAGCTTGCAGCCCCTGTCAAGGTGCAAAGGACAAGCACATGTGGGTAAAGCAGGTGGTATTTCTGGAGCTAAGTTCTCTGAGAGCACTGACCAGGACGCAGTGACCGCTATCACCCGAAGGGGACTTCACAGAGGTCTTCACAGATGGCTCGTTGCCGCCTCCAAAATAAGGAGTGTGTGTCCCGATGCTATTGGGCAAAGAACGCTACCCACCAACACGGACAAATTCGATGGAAAAGAATTACATTTTTTTTCAACGCTCAGTTATGTGCCACAACTCAAACTCCCCATGTAGTCAAATCCAACATTTCTGAAGGGCATGGAGCACAGAATCTTCTTTAGAAATAAAAAAGCATGAGTAGGGGGAGGTGCAGAGGGGGAGAGAGAAGCAGACTCCCTGCTGAGCAGGGAGCCTGACATGGGGCTTGATCCCAAGACCCTGGGATCATAAGATGAGCTGAAGGCAGGAGCTTATAAAACTGAGCCACGCAAGCACCTTCTTCTCGCTCTCAGCACTGGGCCTGGCACTGGCTTCTTTTCCACGATTTTTTTTTTTTTTTTTTTGGTCCCTTCTCACAGTGAAACCTCCACCGGCATATTTTTTGAGGACAACACTGACACTGTGAGAGGTAAAGTAGCTTAAAGGCAGCCAGCGAGGAGGGCCTGAGATGGGTCCACCCTGAGCCATGGACTCCAAGTGCAGTGCTCTCTCACAGGGGCCAGAAATGAGTCACCTGTTAGGAAATGGAGTGAATCATGCAGGGGTGGTGGGGGTGCCTTTGAATAAGGAGTTTCTGGGGCTGGATCTGCACAGTCCCTGAGGCCTGTGGATTCTGCTCGTTCCATGTTTGGACATGGTTCCTGCTAGTGTAGGGGTGACCTTGGAACACCTTCAACCTCACTAAGCCCCAGACTCCTCATCAGACTTGCCCCACTGATCACCCGAGATGGCTGACAAGTTCCAACGATCGGGTGTGAAACACCCACCACAGAGCGCTGTGTGCCAAACGTGCTCAGTGACAGCCGATAAATGTCAGCTCTGCCTCCTCCCCCCGCCCCACCCATGCCGCTGCCACCAAATCAATCAGTTCCACCTGCCGCCTCATGATGGGCTCGATCCCCTCCTCCCCAGCCCCAGATGCCAGCAGGGTCCTGGCCACCATCCACAGAAGACTGTGATAGCACCTCACCTGGTCCCCTGCCTCAGTCTCCCCCACTGATCCATCCCTACGAGTGGCCACTCCAAAGGCTAATCCAATCATGGCCTCTGCCTCTTGCCTCTCAGCTGGGCAACCCTCCTTTCCTTGCTTAGGGATTCCATTTAAACACCAAAGTTACTTTGGTTGTTTTATGGTTTTTTTTTTTAAATTAAGATCATTTTTTATAGCAGTTTTAGGTTCACAGCAAAATTGAGGGGAAGATACAGAGACCTCCCATATACCCTCTGCCCACACATACACATAGCGCCACCCTCCCCACACCCCCCCGCCCCCCGTCAACATCTGCTCCAGGGTGGGAACTTAGTCACAACTGATGAACCCACACGGACACATCAGAGTCACCCAAAGCCCCTAATCTACATTCGGGTCCACTCTTGTTCTACGTTCTATGGGTTTGGACAAATGTGTAACGACATGCATCTATTATTATGGTATCACACAGAGTATTTTCACTGCCCTAAAAATTCTCTGGTCTCCATCTATTAACTCCTTCCTCCCACCACCACTCCACCCCTGGCAACCACTGATTTTTTTTTTCTATCTCTATACTTTTGCCTTTTCCAGAATGTCATTTAATTGGAATTATAAGGTATGTGGCCCTTTTCACATTGGCTCCTTTCACTTAGTAATATGCCTTTAAGGTTCCTCTCTCTCTTTCCCTGGCTAGAGATCTCAAGAATCTTTTTAGCACTGAATACTATTCCACTGTCTGGATGTACCACAATTTCTCCTCTGGTATCTTTTTTCTACCCCCTTTTATAAAAAATTGCCATTTTTATACCAGCTTCTCAAGCCTGAGGGGTCCAAAAGCCACACAATAAAAAGATGCACCTTTCCAGTCAAATCTTTTTGGCTGAAGATGTGTAGGAAAACAACATGGAACAGAAAACAACAGTCACTTGGACATTTATATAAAGCTCAAGACTTTAAAACCAATTTTGTGGGCCAATCAGGTTAAGCTTGCTACCACCTTCTTCCCTATTTCTGTCTGCTCTTTGAGGAACTTAGTAGAAAATTCTGTAAAGACCAGGTTACAAGGACATTGGTCAGTTATTAAGCATTAACTCTGCCCAGCCAGCCCCTCCTCCCCAAAGACCAATAGCATCTAACCCACTATGTCAGTTTCACATCACTGGTGAATTACATCATCAACAATAGTTCCAAAATTGATGGAGCTGGCTGAGAGAGAAGGGCCCATTAAATGCTTGACACCTGCCTTCATTGACTCAATTAAATTCATGTTCGAAATGGCACCTACTAGAACTTACACGAGATTGATAAAGCCATAAGGATTATTTTTCTGCTTAACAAGGTGAATCGATAAAAGGTGTTCCATTTACTAATACGGTGTATTCCTGTAATACAGATGTTCAATTTGCTAAGACAGTTTCAAACAGGACACGTGTTACGATGTGGCATTTGTGTGGTGCCTTGCAAGTTTCACAGTGTACTGCAGAGCATTAATTAGTCACACAAGTTGTCACAAAATTGAACTGTTTTTTTTTTTTTTTTCAAAATGAATCTTATGCTGCTAAGGATACGTAACAATGAAGGGGAAGTCCAATCAAATTTAACAGGCCTAAAATAAATTGTCCTCCAAACCAACTCTAAAAAACAAAACAAAACAAAAAAACCCACAGAATCAGCCTTTTGGAAACAAGCAGCTTTTGATCAGAGAAGCATAATATCCAGTCAAGAGGAAAGAGTAGGAGAGAATGATGGCAGAGACCCGGGAGAGAGACTGTATCCAGCTCAGCAAGGACAAAGGACAAATCCTGGGGACTCTGACAGCATTGCAGAGCCAGCCTCGGGGCATCACTTGAGACCCTGAAGCCAGCGAGTTCCAAGAGTTAGAAAGCGGAAGCCATACATCTGTGGTTTTAAAAGAAAAAAAAATGATCAGTCTCCTCTAGGCTCTCTCCCATCTAGGGCCTGAGCAGAGACCTGACGCTCGCAGAAGGCTGTCCAGTAGTGAAAACAATCAACAGGGCATTGTGAGTTAAAAGCCAGCCTCGCTGCAGGAATTTAATTTCCCTGCCCCCCTTGAGTGACAGGTGATGTGGACCACAGAGAAATGTCAGTAATGGATTCTATTCTGTGACTCTCCAAGGTTTCCCAAACAAGTTAAGACAGTGAGGTCCCTAAGGCTAAGTCCCAGTGCCCTGGCTTCATTGAAGCTCAGCTTGCTCAACTGTATTCAACTACCCGTAGCCGAGTCCCTGAACACATGAACAGTGCTGTCGGTCATAGGCCCCCAGCGGCTGATGGGTAAGTCCCCATCCTTGTCCCTGGGCGTTAGCAGGCTACAAAGGAAGAGAGCTTGCAATAAACAAGCTGCTCTAGTATCGGCCGGGGGCCTGAAAGGTGCTGAACTCGAGCTGGGAGCCAGCGTGTCACCAGGACCCACAGGAGAGAGGCAATTCTGTGGAGGGGTGTTGGGAAGGCATCCCCAGGGATTTCAGACAGCTTGGGTTCTGGATCGATGGGTAAGGTTTCAACAGGCAGAGACAACAGGCAAGGGCACTACAGGCAGGATAACCTGTGAGCAGAGGCACAGAGCTCTACAAGCCCAAGGCCACGCTCAGGGCATCTCAACAGCAGGGATAGCTGGAATGAGGCCTAAACAATGGAAAGACAGGGCTGCAAACATTGATTACAACAAGGTTTCAGAATACAAAGCTAATATACAAAAGCCAACTGCTTTTCTATATACTAGCGATGAACAAGTAGAATTTGAAACGAAAAAACACAATACCATTTACATCAGCACCCCCAAAAATGAAATACTTAGGTATAAATCTAACAAAATATGTACAAGATCTACAAGGAAAATTATAAAACACTGAAAAACAAAATCAAAGAACTAAATAAGGAGACATTCCATGTTCATGGATAAGAGGACTCAATATTGTCAAGATGTCAGTTCTTCCCAATTTGATCTATTGATTCAAAGCAATCCCAATCAAAATCCCAAGAAGGTATTTTGTGGGTATCACCACACTGACCCTAAAGTTTATATGGAGAGGCAAGAGACCCAGAATAGCCAACACGAGACTGAAGGAGAACAAATTGGAGGAATGACACTACCCAACTTCAAGATTTACTATAAAGCTACAGTAATCAAGACAGTGTGGTTCGGTGAAAGAAAAGAACAAAAAGATCAATGGAACAGAATGAAGATCCCAGAAATAGTCCCCCATAAATACAGTCAACTGACCTTTGACAAAGGAGCAAAGGCCATACAATGGAACAAAGAAAGTCCTTCCAATCTATGGTGCTGGAACAAGTAGACATCCACACACACAGAAATGAAGCTAGACACAGACCTCTCACCCTTCACAAACACCATCTCAACAAAATGTGAGCTTCGTCCATTCACCAATCCTTAATGGACTTTACTGCCAGCAGAGAACAAGATGACATTAAGCATTTAGATACGGCCCCATGCACTCATGTAGGGTAAAGACTACAGACCTCAGAACCAGATGGGGCTCAAATTCTGGCTTCTCCACTTACTAGTTATGTGACCTTAACCCCCTCCCCAGCCTCAAGTCCCCCACCTGTCAAGTGGAGACCAGAACATCCTCTCACCTGGTCATTACACAGGTTAGGTGAAAGAGCTTACTTCCTCAAACTGCTTTTCCTAAGGTGTTTGAAGCTTGTCGGTCATTTCCAGAAACTTCCTCCACTTGCTTCAAGTGTGCTCTGGGATTTCGAAGAAGTATGAAAAACCCTTTGTTACATGTTGCCTTTTGTCAGTGAGACAATGGAAACTGCTTCATAACCTTCCGGTCTCTTCCTGGGAACTCCCATTCCAAACTTTCTGCTCTGGTTTGCATGGAAATGCCTTTCTTCCCCCAGCTTGACCACTGCTGTCCTCAAGTGGATATAGGTTTCCGCCCACCACATTTTCTCACGCCCGCTCCTTTTTCTATCAGGGGGTGTTAAGCTGACCACCGTATCCCTCGCTTTCTCCTTCCAAGGCTGTGGGCACACATCATGCCTGATTAAGACACACACTTCCACCCACCCAGTAGCCCCCAACAAAATTTTTAAACCTTCTCTCTTGCCTACTAAGATTTCTTAAAGGAGCTAACTCCTTTTTTATTTAAACACGCTCTTCATAATCAATCAGTAAACAAAGCAATCACTGTTGAGAAGCTGACATGATGTTTCCATAGCATGGGGCAGGGAGAGCTGGTTGTCACCTGTCACCTCGGAAGGATGGGCTATGACAAGAGGGGAGATTTCCTGCAGCTTCTGAGGCCACATTCCAAGTCGGCAAGGAGGACGGAGCACTGGGACGGATCAGCAATGTCCGGGAGGACGACTGCGCATGTGTGGTTGTACTTGGCATCCCTCCTCATCTGCTCCAGCACAGGGGACAGCGGCAGGAGGCTCCCCAGTGGGACACGGACCCTCCAAAGGTCACAACTCGGAAGCACTTCCTGCCCACTGGACCCACAGGTTGAGTGACTAGGATGCACAAAGCACATAATACGTCCACTCAAGGAATTAGATTTAGACTCTGGCTTAAGACATGACAGCTCAGAGGAGGAGACAGTGCCTGGGATGTGAAGCAGAAGAAAGTAAGCTCCGCTCAGCACAGCAGAGAGGAAGAAGCAGGCATTCCTACGAGGGGTCGGGACAGTCTTCGGTGGAAGGTGCCCGTAGCAGGCCTCAAGAATGAGTCAGGCCCAGGCAGGAAAGGGGACTCCAGGTGGGGTGGGGGACAGAGCCTCAGAGATGTCAGAGATCTTAAGATCACCAGGCCTCGGGGAGCCTGGGTGGTGCAGTCGTTAAGCGTCTGCCTTCGGCTCAGGGCGTGATCCCGGCGTTCTGGGATCAAGCCCCACGTCGGGCTCCTCCGCTGGGAGCCTGCTTCTTCCTCTCCCACTCCCCCTGCTTGTGTTCCCTCTCTCGCTGGCTGTCTCTCTCTGTCAAATAAACAAATAAAATCTTAAAAAAAAAAAAAAATCACCAGGCCTCAGAGATGTGAGGGTAAGGACAGGAGGGTGCAGGGAGCAGGGGGCAGGCCCGTCAGGGAGGACTCAAGGGCCCTACTCTGCAGACCACCGCCAGCCACCATGTTTGGAAATAAAGGGACACGACCCAGTTACAGTTTTAAAACAATAGTGCTTACCACAACCACAGGTGCAGGCACTCACCACGCATCTGGCACGGCGCCAAGGGCAGGAGCTCGGTCCCTGCTGGCCACAGCTATTCTTGCGTCCAGGTGAGACTCAGAGGGGTCAAGAAACCTGCTCAAGGTCATGCGCCAACAAGCAGCAGCACCGGGACTGGATGTGAACGGGGTCCTGCTGGTTCCAGAGCCCCCAAGCTCCAGGTGAAGGAATGGACAAGGAAGGAGAGGCAAGAGGACAGAGCCGGAGGCCGGGCCCCCATGAAAGCTCACAGAGTCGGAAAGAGAAATGAAGGCTGAGGAAGAGACAAGCCAAGACACTGTGACAAGAAAGGAGAGATCAGCACGGAAAGACCTTACCACAGTCGATGCCTGAGGATTTCATTTTGCCCTTTGGGAGGGGGCGGGGTCAGCCGTTTACTGAGCACTGACAGGTGCCAGGCACTGTACTTGGCACCAAGACTACGCACACTATGACCTCCAAGACCCGAGTGGCAATCATGCACCCACCCTGGGGGCTGTATGTTCATCCATTTGGGCTGCACGACAAATATCATAGACATATATAAGCTTATGAACAGCAGAAGCATTTCTCACAGTTCTGGAAGCCTGAGATCAGAGTATCAGCATGAGCTGGTGGGTTCTGGCAGGAACCCTCCCTCTTCCAAGTTCCAGGCTGCTTATCTCTCGTGGTGTCCTTACATGGCAGAAGGGGCAAGGGAGCCCTCTGGGGTCTCTTGGGTAAGGATACTGATTCCCATTCATGAGGGTAGAGCACCTCCCCAAAACCCCACTTCCTAATGCCATCACACTGGGGTTTGGATTTTGACATATGAATTTATGGGGGACACAAACATTCAGACCACAGCAGTCTTTCTGGAGGGCTGGGACAGAGTGCCAGTAAAAGGCCTGAGCCAGACTGGGCTTCGCAGCTGGGAGCTGTGGGGACCAGGCTGAGGTATGAGCTTCGTAGGAAGTCTCTGGAAGAGTCTGACCAATGAGAGACATAATCAGAGTGGTGTTTTAGAAAGAGAACAGTTGGATTATGCCCAGGTAGGAGGAATTAGCCCCACTGAAGTTTAAAAAAAAAAAGGCCATCGGGGAAGAATCTCACTGCCTGGGTGTAGAGAATGGTTTCAGGTGAGGCTGGAGGCAGGGAGGACAAATGGGAGGCTGTGGTGATCCAGACAAGAAGTGAGCAGGGGCTGGTTCCAGCAGTCATGCTGGAGGGGAGGGAGATGCCCAGGGGAGAGAAAACATCCCCTGGGAATCGGACTGGTCTAAGGCAGAAGAGACGGGCTGGGGTGGCAGCCAGGTCTCAAGCCTGAGTGAAAGATGCAGGTGACTTCACCAGGAAGAAGTGAAGACAAAAAAGATGGTGATGTGAAGGTTTCAGTTTTGAATGCCTGTTAGAGACAGGGAGGTTGGGGCAGCCAAGCAGGCAGCTGGATACACAGCCCAGAGCTGAGCAGAGACACAGAGAAGGTCCCTGCCCCCATACCATACTGGGAACCAAAGATGGAAGGGTTGACACACATATATCTTAGCTCCTCGCACTAACTCCCAGTGGTTCAGTACTGGTCCCTGGTCTATACGTCTTCAATCACAACTGAAAGGCTGTTAAGTCCCCTGCTGCGCAGCCCCCGCCCCACCTTGATGGCTCCCCTGGAGTCTAAGCTGCCATTGATTGCCCCGTTACAAATTTAAGAAATATGTAGTTCAACAAAAAGAAAAAAAAAAAAAAAAAGAGCGCAGTTAAACCAAAGTGACAGGCCATCTTCCCAAAAGCAAAATACACGTAGGGGGAAAAAAAAAACAAACGCTGAAAAGTTCTGGCAGAGGACAGCACATAAACACATTCCAAGGCATTGCATGACTTTTATGCAACACTGAGCGAGCCGGTCAATAATTTAAGGGGAGGGGAAAATACGCAAGTTGACATAGCAACTGTCACATCGCATTACTCGGGCTACCATTTCCATACAGATGTCTTCCTTAAAGGAAAACACTTCCCCAGATGCCCCATGAACTCGGGCGCCTCTGCCATGGAGAAAGAAACATCTGGTTTGCAGTATATTCGCAACAGCCTCCCTGTGGTTCCCGGCCCTTTCCTGCCTTAAGCAATTTTGTTTTCATGAGTCTCGATGGTAACTCAGGGAAGAGGGGCAAGATGGGGGTGCCTGGGTCCTGAGCTACAGCTGGGCTGCAAGGTGTTGGAGCAGAAAGCAGCCCGCGGCCAAAGCTAGTACATCGAGGAAAGGAATCTTGAAATCCCCAGGCTGGACCAAGTCAAGCGCCACGAGTTTCTCAGGACTCAGGGAAGCAGAGAGAGGTGCAGACAGCCCAAAGCGCACTGGTAAAACCCTCAGATGCCTCCCAGACGCGCCCCCGCCCCCAGACAATGGCTCCATCTTTGGCACTAGAAATATTTTCCTTGGACCTTCCCTGTTTTGCAAATACCATTGGTCCCTTGGTAAGAATGACATGTCTTTGTTTGCAGGATGCTGTTTTCCCCTACGTTGAAATCCAACTCACAGTAAGTGCCATAAATTAACAGGGACTAAAGAAGAAAACCCCAAACAATAGCCAACATGTGTTCCCAAAACACGATGTTGTCACTGCGCATAGTTCTTCAATCTGCCTCCGTCTCTGCCCAAGGAAAACAGAACCCTCCGTTTCGAGCACGGAGCTCCTCTGGCTTAAATGAACTCGGGTCCTCCTGAACCTGGGGGTCGCCTTCATGGCCAGAAGGAGCAGGTGTCTAACCTGAAGCTGCATTCCTGGCCAGAACGCTTTCCCCGCAAAGTGTCAAACCCACGTAAGTGGGACTCCACCAACATGGAAGGTAGGAGGAGGGACCCGTCCTGGGCTGACGTTGACCTTTGCATTACCCAAAAGGCAAGCACAGACTCAAAACACCCAAATCCGGGGCACCTGGGTGGCTCAGTCAGTGAAGCATCTGCCTTCAGCTCAGGTCATGATCCCAGGGTCCTGGGATCGAGCCCCACGTCGGGCTCGCTACTCAGAGGGGAGTCTGCTTCTCCCTCTCCCTCTGCTGCTCCCCCTGCTTGTTCATTCTCTCCCTCCCTCCCCCCCCACCGTCAAATAATTAAATAAAATCTTTAAAGAAGAAAACAAAGAAAATAACCCAAGAGCCAATGTCTGCACAATCATGGGCGGCTGTAGCAACGGGATGCCTGCTAACCAGGGGGTCCCTGGATATTTGGTTTCCTGAGTCTGTGGGGACCTCACCTTCGAAGCAGAAAAACTGCAATTACTTCTCCTCACGCTGAAATCCAGACTTTACCAGGCCTGCAATTCTCTCCCCCGCCGCCCCCCATAGTCGCTTGCTTTTGACCAGACATAGAACCATCCTTCCATGGGGTCAGATTGACAGGCTCATTCTGCTAAGCAGAGCTGTGTTTAAGCCCCGTGCATTCCCCCCGCCAGGAGGCCAGGCCTCTCCCTTTAAGGCACTCTCAGGACGAGGAGCTGCCCTAGCTGGGTCCCTTTCTGGGAGTCAGAAATTCATGGCGCCCTTCCACCCCCACCTTCGGGCCTTCCCTCCTTGACCCACACCCCAAAGTCTGGACAGCACGCTCAAGGGTGAGGAGCGTCCCAGGTAGAACTCCCCAATTCTGAAGTCCTCCAGGCAGCTCAGGGGCACACCTCCCAACCCTGACCCCCCACCTTCGACCCCCCACCCACCTGCCCCGAAGGCAGCCCGGAGTCGGCCTGGACTCGGGCCCGGTGTGTCGCAATCCCACCGACCCACGACAGCCACTGGGAAGGCGGGCTCCGCAGCGGTTCCAGTTTCATCTGAATGTTTGCCTTGGCTCTTGCTGTCGCTGCAGGCCTAGCATGGGCATGCTTTTCCAGGAAAAAATCATCATTTTTTGATTCCCTGCTTGTTTTTCTCAGGCTGCACGTGACATGCAATCACCAAAAACTGTAAATAAATTAGCAGCAATTTGAAGGATGAGTGTTACGCTTGGTCACAAAACGTCCTGGAAGTGAGCGAGGGGGATAGATGTTCTAATCAGAGAAGTCAACATGTGGTGAAGACAGCAAACAATCTCTCCTCCGTCTGCCTTCCCCAGAAGGATCCTGCTTTCTGTCAGCCTCGCCACCTCCCCTGTGCACGGCTGTCTGCCCTGCACGGGGAGCTAACGGGAATTTAGGCAACACCCTCCAGGAAGGGCCCCCTCCCCCCCAAAGAACTGGCCATCCACCTAAGAAGATCTGCCACAGGGAAGGACCAGAGAGAGGAAAGCCACGGGGAACCAACTACGAAGTGATGTGCTCCACACTGAACGTGTGCCCAGGGCAGGGGGCCCCATCCAGACCCCTCCCTCCAACTTGAGGTCCCACAGACCCTTTGGACATGAGCTCAGCTTATCCTCAGCTCCAATTTTTCCTTCCAAATCACCCCGCACTGCTGCCACTGCTGCCACGCCCATTGCAACCCGAGCCATTCCCAGCCCTTCCTCCCCGCACCTGCAATCCACCCCCAATCCTGTCATTCCCCGGTGTCTCCAGCCTGTGCCCTCCCTGCCAGGCAAGCCCTCAGCATCCCACCCCTGGGTGCTAACCACCTCCCGAGGATTTGTTGGCTTGTCCTTCCATTCATCCTCCCTTCTGGTCATGTGTCAGGCACTCTGCAAAGGGCTAAAGATCCAAACAGGACCCCCAGGTCTCCAGCCCCAGAACCCACCCATCCCCAGGGCATCCTTTCTTCCTGCCCTGAGCATGGCCTCCCTGCAGCTAAAGGCCGGGAGCATAATGAGAAGGTTCTGTGAAAGGAAACTTCAAAATATTCAAAGAAGGGACTGGTGTGAGTCATGGCCAGACCCTCCAAGATGGGGAGCAGCTGGGAGTGGGTGGTGGGGGTCACCTTCCGGGTGCCCTGTGTCTCTGCAGGTACACCTTCGGGTCTAGAGCCCCCAGCCCTGGAGGGCAGAGAAGCAGCCTCTGTGACCACTACGTGACCACCAGTGAGCCCAAATACCAGGAGAGAGAACCAGAGGTCCCAGGAAATAGACAGTAGAGAATTCCTGCCCCTTATTTTGACCAGATCACCACATCCCTACCAAGAACCACGGTTGGCTCCTCCCTACACCCAGCAAGACCCAAATGACCCTTTATTCTGGAAGCTTCTGTAGCACTGTGGCATTAGTTCTCCTTCATTTGACTTAATTATAAATTGCCATTTTTAATCAGCCTCTGGACGTTCTTCATCATCCCCTCTGATCATCTGACCACTGGGCTTTATATGGGGGAAAAAAAACAACCAACGGAGCAGATAATTAACAGAAAAAGCACTGAAAAAAAATCTGAGAAGTTTCCTAACATGGAAAACAGGTAGAGATCATCTAGGAAAACTACACATGTGGCCCAGGACCTTGCAGAGAGACCTTCCAACAGAAAGGGTCAGAGGTTAAAAGAACAAGTATGGAGGATGGACGGCCTCTCATAACCAAGGATAGGTCCCCAGGCCCAGCACAATCCTTTAAGATGACATGGGAAAGCCTGGAGCACTGAGTAAGTCTGGGCAGGCTGGGAAAATATTCTGGAAAATAGAATGAGCAGCCTGGGGAGGCTGGCTCAACTCTGAGGGGAGAACGTGGAGGGAGGAACACACCTTAGCCAGATGCTCTAATGGTCACAAAGGACTATCTTCACTGGGAAGGTGGAGAGTCGCCAAATTAGGAGCAAGGCTGGCAACCGGAAACAGTGGAAAGGCAAGAGGGGTGCACTGGCTACTTTCAAAGAAGCTCAAGTCTCTAGACACAGTGAATTTATGTCCCAGGGGCCAGAAAGTCCTGCAAACGTGATCCTAGAGCTGTAACCTTTAATCTCTGAGAGCATGGGAGGCCAGAAAACCCCAGAATGAACCAGTGCTATCCTAGTGTGTGAGGGAAAGACGTAGATCTGGGAACCAGGCATTGGTTCCCCTCCTAATGACAGTCTAGAGTGAATTATGAAAGATGGTCCATAACGACCCTAGAAAACAAAGATTGGATTTAAAATCAGCA
>NW_024425230.1:10370564-10372534 GCF_017311325.1 Ursus maritimus | reverse complement strand
CACCAAGACCAAGGAAGGCACACTGGCCTCACTCCCTTTTCTGACAAGTGTTCCAAGCTAGTGTTAGGAAAATAATTAAACATAAGTAATCTTAATTTCACTAGCCAGATTTCCCTCCGTTCTTAATTCCCAGCACGCATTTCACGAAAGTTCTTTACGTCTTCTTGTGGAAGAAGTAGAGACGTATGCTAAATAACGGGTGGGGCTGTACATTCAGTGGTATAATAACTGCATGAATTTTTTTTTAAAAAAACAGCATTTTGGGGCGCCTGGGTGGCTCAGTCATTGAGCATCTGCCTTCAGCTCAGAGCGTGATCCCGGCATTCTAGGATCGAGCCCCGCATCAGGCTCCTCCGCTGGGAGCCTGCTTCTTCCTCTCCCACTCCCCCTGCTTGTGTTCCCTCTCTCGCCGGCTGTCTCTCTCTCTGTCAAATAAATAAATAAAAATCTTAAAAAATAATAAAAATTAAAATTAAAAATTAAAAAAAATAAAAAACAGCATTTTAAGGGGCGCCTGGGTGGCTCAGTAGGTTAAGCAGCCGACTCGATCTCAGCTCATGTCTTGATCTCAGGGTCCTGAGTTCAAGCCCCACTGTGGGCTCTACCTTGGGTGTGGAGCCTACTTAAAAAAACAAAACAAAAACAAAAAAAAACAGCATTTATTTTTAATTACTTGGATTTAAAAATAAAGAATGCACAACTTCAGGGGCACCTGGCCCACTCAGTCGATGGAACATGAGACTCTTGATCTCGGGATCGTGAGTTGGCGCCCCACGTGGGGGTGGAGAGATTACTTAAAAATAAAGTAAATAAACTTAAAATAAAAAAAGAAAGAACGCACACCTTCAGAAGATTAAACAACATGAGCTAAATAGCCAGAAGGAAGAGTTCATCTAACTGGATAGAGGGACATACTCTTCCAACAAGCAGTTTTCTTAGATGTCACACCATAAGTACAAGCCACCAAACACAGAGAAACTGAGCGTAATAAAAATTTTAAACTTTTGTACTTCTAAGGACACCATCAAAAAAGTAAAAAGACAACCCACAGAACAGGAAAAGATGTTTGCAAATCATGTATCTAATCAGGATCTCGTATCCAGAATATGCAAAGAATTCTTACAACTCAAAAACAAGAACACAAAGAATCCAATGTAAAAACAGGCAAAGAGTCTGAATAGATGGTTCTCCAGAGAAGATATAAAAATGTCCAATAAACACTTGAAAAGATGTTCAACATCATTAGTCATCAGGGAAATGCAAATCAAAACCACAGTGACTCTAAAAAATAAAAATAAACATAAAATAAATAACATTTTTTAAAAACCACAATGACTCCTTGACATTAGTCTTGGCAATGATTTTTTTTTGGATCTGACACCAAAAGCAAAGGCAACAAAAACAAAATAAACAAGTGGGACTACATCAAACTGAAAAGCCTCTGCACAGCAAAGAAATCCATTAACAAAATGAAAAGGCGGCCCACTAAATACGAGCAAACATCTGCAAATCATATATGTGATAAAGGATTAGCATTCAAAATATATAAAGAACTCCTACAACTCTACAGCAAAAAAAAATAAACAATCCGCTTACCAAACGGGCAGCAGATCCGTGTGATGCTGTGATTTATAGTAAGGAATATATATAGTTGATTTTCATCCCCCGTGTCTGGCAGAGCTTCTAAAACTATTGCAATTTCTTACAGGACAAAGGTGTCTCTTGTTATGTTAACAAGGTAAATTTTAGAGCTTCTAAGGATAGAGGCTGGTTGTCAGGAGAACCAGCCATGTGATCAGTCTTGGGAACTTTCATTCCCATCACCTTGACCTTGGAGAAGAAGAGGGGGGTGGATGTCGAATCAGTTGCCAGTGCCAATGATTTAATCTATCATGTTCATGCCATGAAGAAGAGGGTTCAGAGAGCTCCCAGGCTGGGGAACATGAGGAGCTCCTCGCCCTTTCCCCGTA
>NW_024425230.1:10295876-10370556 GCF_017311325.1 Ursus maritimus | reverse complement strand
TACACGATTCTTCCATCTGGCTGCTCTGAATTCCATCCTTTGATATAAACCAGTAATCCAGCACATCAAATGTTTCTCTGAGTTCTGTGAGCCGCTCTAGCAAACAAATCAAACTAAAGAAGTGGGCAACTCTGATTTACAGCCGGGCGGTCTGAAGCACAGGTAACAGCCTAGATGTTCAATTGGCATCTGAAGTCAAAGAGAAGGTCGTGGGAACCTCCAGTTTGTAGCCAGTTGGTCAGAGGTCCAGGTAGCCGTCTGGGCTTGCAACTAGTGCCTGAAGGGGGTGGGGAGAGTCTTGTAGGACCAAACCCTTACCCCGTGGGATCTGATGCAAGGAAGAGTTCCTCTAACTGGAGGGAAGAAACTCTTCCAACGAGCAAAGTTTTCTTAGATATGACACCAAAAGCATAAGCAGCTAATCACAGATAAACTGAGCAGAATAAAAGTTTTAAACTTTTGTGTTTCTCAGGACCCATCTACCTCTGCCCTGTCCCATCTACCTCTGAGTAGACAGTGTCAGAACTGAGATGAATGGGTATACCATTCAACTCAATTCTAAATGGGTATAATACCCACTCAGAATTCAACCCATTGAGTTGAACAGTGTAACACTCAGCTGGTATATGGAGAATTACTTGGTGCTGTGTGGGAAAACACCCCCTCCGCACATTGGAAACGGGGTCTCAGGACACATGTAATATGAATAGACATTTTTCCAAAGAAGACACACACACACGGCCAACAGGTACGTGACAAAGGGATCACTATCGCTAACCATCAGGGAAATGCGAACCAAAATAATGAGACATTACCTCATATCTGTTAGAACGGCTAGTATCAAAAAGACAAGAAAGAACAACTACTGGTGAGGAGTGGAGTAAGGCAACCCGTGCACAACTGGTGGGAACAGACGTTGGAGTAGCCATTGTGGAAAACAGTCTGGAGGGTCCTCACAAAATTTAAAATAAATTGACCATATGATCCAGCAACTGCACTTCTGGGGACCTAACCGAGGGAAATAAAAACACTGACTAGAAAAGATAGCTGCATACCTACCTACACAAAAGCTTATACATGAATTTCCACAGTAGCTCTACTCACAATAGCCCAAAGGTAGAAACGACCCCAATGCCCATCAACTGATAAACGGAGAGACAAAATGCAGGACATCCGTACAATCGAATGGTACTGAGTCACAAAATAAATCAACTACTGAAACATCTACAACATGGTCAAGCCTTGAAAACATCATGCTAAGTGAAAGAAATCAGACACAACCATTGCATGATTCCATTCATACGAAATATCCAGAACGGGCACATTCATAGAAACAGAACAGATTGCCTAAGGCTGAGGAGCAGAGGTGGGCAGAAGGAAGTGATACCTAAGGGGAGACAGGTTGGTTTCCTTTAGGGATAGTGAAAATTACGTGTGGTGATAAATGTGCAATTCTGTGAATATACTAACAACCATCGGACTGTATGCTTTAAATGGGTAATTATATGATATGAGAATTATGCCTCAATATATCTGTTTATATATATAATGGGAATAAAAGTAGTCTTTCCTGTAGGTTCAAAACATCAACTCCACAAAGAGATAATGCTAAGTGAAATAAGTCAAGCAGAGAAAGACAATTATCATATGGTTTCTCTCATCTATGGAACATAAGAACTAGGAAGATCGGTAGAAGAAAGGGATAAAGAAAGGGGGGGGTAACCAGAGGGGGGAATGAAGCATGAGAGACTATGGACTCTGAGAAACAAACTGAGGGCTTCAGAGCGGAGGGGGGTGGGGGAATGGGATAGGCTGGTGATGGGTAGTAAGGAGGGCACGTATTGCATGGTGCACTGGGTGTTATACCCAACTAATGAATCATCGAACTTTACATCAAAAACCAGGGATGTACTGTATGGTAACTAACATAATATAATAAAAAAAATTAAAAAAAAAAAACCAACACATCAACTCCACAAATCTTGGAGGATAAGGCCATGTCTTCATAATGAGTTTGTGTTTAAGAAGCCCAGAAGCCAGATATGCACGGTAATGAGCTAACTGTCAGCTGGAGGCAAGTCAGCCTTGGGTTGGTTCTACTGAAATGCCAAGGCACATTGAGGCTAAGTCGGTGGAAGCAGAATGTCCGAGGGGACTGAGAAAAGCTCTCAGCCACCACTCACGTCTCACTGTTCTTGAGCAAGCATTTCTTAGATGGTAATGTGCACCTGTTACCTGGGGATCTTGTTAAAGTATAGATTCTAACTCAGTGGGGCCCAAGCTCCTGCATTTCTAACAAGCGTCCTGGGGATGCCTTGCTGCTGGGCCACGGGCAAGACCACTGAGTAAAAAGACAGGAAACTGAAGCTCAGAGAGGGTACGTAACTGAACCCAGGCCACCCAACTCACCAGGGAGAGAGGACTCGGAAGTCCAGTTTAATTGACTCCAAAACCCAAGTTCTTTCCACAACAGCATCCATGACATGGGTCCTGGACGCCATGTTCCAGGAGAAGCCTAGATCTGAATGAAGACTCCAGGATGGCATGAGCTCTGGAGCCTACATGACAGGAGGAGCAGTCGAGGAATGAGAAATGTGTGACAGACACGGCAGCTGGTCCAAGCCTGGAAATATCTTTCCTGTAGAGGAACCATGCCTATAAGCTGGGATGGCCCCAGTGGGGGCACCAGGCCAGGGAGGAGACATACGGGCATATCAGTTTGGACTCCTTAAGAATGTTCTAACAGTCAGAGCTGTCCCAGAATAGAAGAGGCCATCCCAGGAGGCAGATGCCCCAGACACCACCTTCCTCATTCCGACAGAATCATACACCAACCTTATTAGCCCTACCACAAAAGAGGCATCATCGGCTGTTATAAAAATAAATCTTAGACAAATCTTTCAGTTCTAGCTACGGGCTCTCAGCTGGGAGACTGATTTTCTTTTTTCCCTTTGTTTTTAAGATGAACAAGGGTTAGATAAGCATCAAAGGCATATTCGTGGGAAAGGAAAACTTTTTCCTTGATATATTTAGGATTGAACTAGACTTCAAAAGATCACCATCCTTTTTCTCCTTCTGGAATTCAATCGCACCACCGAAAATCATCTTGGAAAATACTGAATCTAATGATCGAAACAGCCCTTTGAACGTGAGCTTCCGGACCCCTGCATCCCTCCTCCAAAGCTAAACAGCCCTGGGTTCCTCGAGCCACGTTCAAATGGTTTCAAGCCCTCTCATCGCCCGGTTCTTCTCCATGGATAAGTGCCGGTTTGCTTCCTAGGTGGCCTGAGTGGTACCGAAGAGAACGGAGCTTAATTGCCCTGGGGGATTATCCTTCCATTAACACAGTCCCAGGTCATGTCCGCTTTCCAGGAGCCCACTTCAATGCCCGGGCTCACCGTGCTTTCTGAGGATGAGAACAGCCATCGGGGTCTTTCTTTACCCAGGTGCTGGAGAGACACATCCTCCCCAGCTCATCCTTGATCACTGGCTGCTTGTGGATGGACTGCAGGACCTTTACCCAATGAGGCAGTTTGGGATCAGTAGAAGGAACAACTCTCTTACGGTTAAGGTTGTTCAAAAACAGACTAACCTGGGGATGATATCTGGGTGGCTCAGTCGGTTGAGCATCTGCCTTGGACTCAGGTCATGATCCCAGGGTCCTGGGATCGAGTCCTGCCTTGGGAATCCTTGCTCAGCAGGGAGCCTGCTTCTCCCTCTGCCTGCCACTCTCCCTGCTTGTGCTCTCTCTCTCTCTCTCTGACAAATAAATAAATAAAATCTTTAAAAAAGAAAAAAAACACAGACTAACCTGACCTATTGGGGTACTGCCCTCTTATCCGTGAGGTATGCAAGCAGAATTCATCGGGGGGGGAATTCAGCTGCCAACGTTTGGGCCGCAGTGGACAAGAAGGCCTCCCACACTAAAATCCCATGCTTTTGTAACACAATCCCCGAAGACCGAGGAAAAGCAAGCAAAGGCATACCATGACGGAAGAATTCCGCCAGGGTCGTGCCTACTCTCTGTCCGGGAGGGTCCAGAGAATCAGATGTTCTGCCACAAATCACTTCGTTCCCCCCAACCACCCTATGAAGTGGGATGCCCCTGTTTGCAAATGACCGAACTGGCTCGGACCAAATCACGTCTCCGGGTCCCCCAGTCAGGTGGCAGAGCCAGGATGCCAAATTAGTTGTCTCTGACACTGCAGCCCAGTTCATCCTATTCCATTCTGCAAATCGCAGGAAGTGAGAAAGGCAAAAGGCCATCCACTGATGGGGATCTGGAATGCTAGGGTAAGCAGTTCTGATTTAATGCGGGAAATAGGGAAAAGACCACAGCTTTTTTTGATAAGGAGTCTTTTTCTTTTCATCTCTGTAAAACTTGACATCAGTTAAGAATTTAAAAATAGGAGGAATAACAAAACAAGGGGGAAAGAAATGAAAGAGAAGGCCCTTGAGAGGTACAGAGGTAACTAAAAAATAGGGGCTCCTCAGCAGTCTTGGTGAGGGACCAGCCTCTGGCCAGAGAAACAGTCAAGACTGAACCCCACAGGGACGAAGGCACGTGCTTCTCAAACCACCTTTCTGGAAAGTGCATCCCAGCTTCTCCAAGGGGGGAGCTGGAGAGCCTCATTACTTACATCCTAACAGCAGCCTGTCATGAGCATGAACTGCTTGCCCCCCAGGGAATTCAGAACTCCAGGATGGTTTTCCTTTGCTCCCGGGGTGATCGCGAATGGCTGTGATGGATTCAACTAGCTTCTCAATATTAACTCAAACACGGACGGCTTATCACAGAGCGCCAGATCCTTTCAGATTCCATCTAACCACACGTACACACAAACACACACCTGGCCTTCCCAGATACTACTCTTCCAGCAGAATAACAAAGGAACCAGGGACAGTATGATCAGCAGGCACCACTGAGCACGCGGGTGAAGTGACAAACGGGTCAAAGCTGTGAAGAGGGTCTAGGGATACCATCAGCTGCTTTCGAGTCCATATGTTTCAAGCCACGGGAGGTGCATTTATGCAATCGTGTCAGCTTCTCAATATGAGATTAAAGAACATGAGGTCTGGATTACACCTGTGCGGTTTTTGGAACTCATGCAAAATTGCAGCGGGCACCCTAGAGCCCCAGCCGGTAGGAAAACATTCGAAAACTTTATTTAAAGCGCTATGACGTATGTAAGGAAAGGTCCGGAGTGAGACTGCTCGGAGCTTATGAATATTTATTACAATGCATTCTTGAAAACAACCAAAAAATTAAGTACAGTATAAACAGGAAACAGATTTAGCAGTCAGTCATATGTTTACATTATGCAAATGACAGTTAAAGACCTACAACCAGGATGTTGTTAAATGCTGAAAAAAGGCAGGGAGGGAAGCGCTGCTGATATTTGGACATTTTCTTAGAATCGGCAAATGATATTTTGAGTTTTCTGACAATCTGTTCACTGAGGAGTGCCTGTGGGCACATCGTGTCACTTTCGCTAACCTGGTGGGGGAGTCCCAAATTCAAGGCAAAGGCGCAGGCAGGCCTGGGGTTTGCACAGCCGCCTTTGGTCACGGCAAGCAAGGCTTTGTTGGACAGAAACGGGAGTGGTCCCGAACCTCGACTGAGCTCTCACACACAGCTCAGCCAGCCCTCAGCCTTGGAGCAATGAAGAGGCTTTGCCAACATGCCAAAAACTCCCAGACAGCCAGCCAAGCACACTCGTGTCTCCACATTAACCAGAAAAGAAGCATTAACAACTGTCTTTGTGCCGAATAACTTTCTCCAGTCCAGGCTGTCACCTTGGGCTTTGTGACACCCTCCAGAAAGAGCATTCTCTGAGTACAAACCCCAGGACAGACACGCAGGATGGAAGGCAAAGATCTATCTCCGGGGGGGGCTGGAGAGCCAAAGGAAGCCCCCTTTGCAAATTGCAGTGAAAGACCTCTCACCCCAAACTTTCACCAGATCCCACATCGTTGAAGGAGGGCTCCCTGATGAAGGGCTGGTTTGGTTTTTTAACTTCTTATGAGGAAAGCAATAAATACATGGTCATGGAAGAAAATCTGTAAAGCCCAGAAAAACAGAATCAAGGAGAAAATTTCTAAAATAGAATTGAACTTCAATGGGGATCCCCTTGAAGTCAGAGACTTCAAATGAGCTTTGCTTGCAGCTCACAGGTGCCTTGGGCCCCAGGTGGAGGGATGGGCTGCAACCCTCCTCCCCTCCCCACCTCACGCTGCCCAAGGCCAACAAGCCCCAGATCCCTGCCTCCTCCGCAACTCAGCACTCACTCCAAGGAGCTGAAATCGGTCACAAATGCTCTCTTCATAATGCAAAGGAAGATTAAATGAGTTACAGATGACACAAACTTCCCCACCAGAAACAAAACCCCACCCAATCATCACCTTGCAAAAATCCCCTCCCATGCCCCAGCTGTGTGGCCCCGGGCAAACTGCTTGACCATCAGAGGCCTCGGGCTGCATAGGGCGGTGAAACACCCCAACAAATGGTTCCACCCAGTGCACGCACCCCCTACAGGTTATTTACAAAAGCAGCAAGTGCTACCCTCAGAACACAGTCATCTCATCGTGGGGCACAGGGCATCCAGTGTCTTAACACGAAAATCCACGTGTGCCAATAAACACGAATAATGCACTGTCAGATGTCTAAACCCTGGAAATACGTCACTTCTGCTTTGATTTTTCGTCTAGGTCCAGCCTCAGAGTCCAGCCACCATTTCCGAAATAGTTCCTTCCGTTGGTTGTAAACAATAAAATCAGAATCCCTGTGTTTTAAATCCATGAGTAACTACCAACCTGTCTTCGTGTCCTGGGGATTAACCAAGACTAATATTTTATGCTGAGGTTCGTCACGGTGCACAGTGCAAAAGCAAACAGACGAAGCTTCAAGTTTCACCTGAAAAAAATAACAAAATCGCCATTTTGTTCTGTCATCAAAGTAAGGGCACAGGAAATTACTTACCAATTAATTAGCACCATATTCACTGAAAGAACACTGTTGCACAGAGGTTAATTTGACAGGATGGAAGCAATGTAAAAATGGAAACCTTACCCGCTCTGAGCTAAACACGAGTGGGATGTGACAAAGGGCTTTCCAATGCCTCCCACCCAGCCAACCCTCCCCATCCCTCATTTACCTGCCCCTCTCTCCAAGTACTGATTAAACACACACTCAGCTGATACCCTTCCAGCCTCTCCCTTCCATAGGTTTCGGGCCCCATCAGCCTTCCCCACCCAGACACCCTTGGGGCCTCAGCCTACCAAAGCTGATGGCCACACCCCCACCTCGGGGGTCCATCTGCCAGGCTGGCCTCAACGTTCCTCCTGTGGCCACTCCATGGAAATAGCCTGAACAAGCCTGTGTCCACCCCGATGCCACTCAGGCTGCCTGCTACCCTGCCTCAGGTCTCTGCAAGGAGTCTGAACAAACTCAAACCCCCTCTGGGCCCTGCAGACTCAGCTCTGCTTCTGGGACAGCAAGGGCAGAGAACCTCTGCTGTGAGGGAGAACGAGAGGGGGAGGAGGAGGGGGAGAGAGAGAGAGAGAGAGAGAACAATGTTGGTGCCCCTTTGCTTATGAACAAGAGGAACACCAAGCCTGGGACCCTCCCAGAGCCTTCTCGAAAGCGCTGGAATCTCAGCCCTCTCTGTGGCCATCAGAGGCATTGCTCCCAGCTCCCAAAGCAAAAGGT
The DNA here is from genome assembly GCF_017311325.1 of Ursus maritimus. Classification (NCBI taxonomy): domain Eukaryota; kingdom Metazoa; phylum Chordata; class Mammalia; order Carnivora; family Ursidae; genus Ursus; species Ursus maritimus. The sequence goes on along the minus strand of NW_024425230.1, from coordinate 10,362,848 downwards.
CAACACGTTCCATTGCAAAGTCTGTTTTGAAAACTGAGGAGGGCGTAAGAAAATGAAAAGAGAGGGGCGCCCGGGTGGCTCAGTCCTTAAGTGTCTGCCTGCAGCCCAGGGTGTGATCCCAGAGTCCTGGGATCGAGCCCCGCTGGGAGCCTGCTTCTTCCTCTCCTACTCCCCCTGCTTGTGAAATCCCTCTCTCCCTGGCTGGCTGTCTCTCTGTCAAAAAAATAAATAAAATCTTAAAAAAAAAAAAAAAGAAAGAAAGAAAAAGAAAGAAAATGAAAAGAGAACGTGTCAGCTGAGCTAGGTAAGCAGGTCACCTGCAAAAATTTACGGCAGGCCTCGGTGCTTTGAGAAAAATGTTTCCTAACAAACTCTGAGAGCTGCAAACATTTGGGTGGCCCCCTGTCTTCAAGTCACCTGCAGGGAGAGTCTCTGGGCTGGCCCCCCCACGGTGGTGATGTGAAGCACAGTTCACCCACCAGAGGGCTGTTAGAGGCCATTAAAAATGCGTACAGGAGTGCCCGGCTGGCTCAGCGGGTGGAGCCTGGCCGCTCGATCTTGGGGTTGTGAGTTCAAGCCCCACGTTGGGTGCAGAGATTCCTTAAAAATAAAATCTTTAAAAAAAAATGTACAAAGCATCGTATCGACATGGAAAGATGTTTATTGTAGACCATACTGTATTCTGAGAGTGACCTGAATGTTTAAAAAGTATATGCAGAAAGAAAAATCGAATGGAGACATGTCAAAATGTTCACAGCAGTTAGCTGTGATGTTTTTCATTTTCTCTGTTCCTGGCGATAGTTCCCAAATATTATACAATGAGCATAGCCTGGCTTATTACCAGAAAAATCAATGAGTTTTATTGTATTTTAAACGTGACAGGGCAGTTTCAAGACTGGAAACAGTTAATTAGGACGTTTCGGAGAACTGGAGCAATGCAGTGTGATAATATCCTCAAAGCACTTTCTCATCTTTCTTTTCGTTTGGATAAATTTCTCTGGATTCCAAAAGAAAAGTTAAATTTGCTAAAAGCCATGAGGAAGTCAGATGCCACCCCAAATGAGATTATTTCAACTGCTAAGTGACAGGGCGCGTCTACCATTTCTTAAGTAACTGCGAAAATAGTAGGAAAACAATTGAAAATATTCTCATGAAAATTTATTTTCTTCTAAGCGGGGAAGCAGATAGATACAAAGTCCTTTCAGCATTTCTATCACATAAAAACAACGTAATTTTAAGAGCTGTCTTATTTTATTATGTTTTTGCTAATAACACTAAAATGATTCACTCACTGCCCGTACTTACATAATAGGTTTTTTTTTAAGTAATGTAATCCCATAAATACGGGTGAAATGAAAGCAGAGGAGTGAAACTGCATCGTAGAGCCCTTCAGAGCTAACTCTCAGATTTCAGGGCTAACTCTCCTTTACACCTAGCCTTCCCCACACTCCATCCTACCCTGCAGCCCCCTACAGCCCCTGGCTCCCCAAAAAATTAGCAGCCTTAACCCTGATGCAGAGCTTGCTTCCTTTTTCGGCTCAACTGCCACTAGGGGGCGCTGAAAGCGTGTGAGTACAATCACCCAGGGGAATCTTCTAGGAGTTGATTACGAACTAGCATCTCCAAAATCTCAAGGAATGTATAAACTGCACAAGCCACTGTTCTAATGAATTCGGGAACAACTTCAGTACAGGGAGGTAAAACTCTACTACGCTGGACAGACAGCAACGATATCATCTGCCACAGGGAAAATCTTCCATGTATAAAACAAGAAAATCTTGTCTCTTTGAATAGATCGGACTTAAATCTGAAAGAAAGGTGACTGAGGCACAGCCCAAGAGTCACATATTCTTTTTATTCACTGCATAGGGAAAAACGTTCTTCAAAATAACGCAATTTTAAAATTTCACCCACATTTCCATCACCCTAACAAACGGTTTTCATTTCTCTCTGTTCTCTCCCAGTCTTTATCCAAAAGGCTATCTTATCAGTGCTAAAAATCACACTGATATAACTAAATTCCAATTGACAAAACTTCATTCCAAATCACAAAATTTTAAAACTGAGCCAAACCTTAGAGACCAAAGAGCAACCACGCCCCTTGTTTTGACACATGGGGAAACTGAGGCCCAACCAGGCATTAACTAAGCACAGGGTCTCATTTAGTCCTTGTAAGGACAGTACAAGGTAAGCTCTGGGGGTTTTGTTGTTGTTGTTGTTGTGTTTTTCCAAATAGGCTCCACGCTCAGTGTGGGGCTTGAACCCATGACCCTGAGACCAAGAGTCCGGTACTCTACCGACAAAGCCACCCAGGCACCCCAGCCACCCAGGCACCCCGGTAAGTTCTGTTATTGTCCCAATTTTAGATATGAGAACACCCACACCAGAAAAATTAAGACATGTGCTCGAGGTCACACAGCTAGTAAGCCGCAGATGTGGGATTCATAGCAGGCTGTCTTGCTCACTGTCTTGCATAACCAGACTTATCCTCAGGACTCCAGAATCCCATTCTAGAATTCCTTCTGCTTCTTAAAGTGGAATTATTCTAGTGTTCCCTCCAGAAGTTGTTGTTGTTGTTGTTGTTGTTGTTGTTTTTAAATCTATAATACTCTTTCTAGTACTAACATTCTACTTTCTGGTAAGTTAGATTTTACAGAGCTTTCTACCAACAAGGAAGATCCCACACACCTGCTCCCCGGTGGGAAGAGAGAAAAGCTCTGCTGAGGGCCGTATCCCTTCCCTAAGCATGGCATAGTAAGCCAGGGCTGCTTCCTGATGTCTTTCAGGGTCATCTTCCAAAATATCCACTGGGTAAACACCTGCTAGGGGAAAAAAGACAGCAAGAAATGACATTAATTTTATTCTTTTGTTAGAGAGGAAGTCATTTATTTCTCCAAGTTTTTTTTAAGCATACAAGTAACACTTGCCGTAAAAATCATGTTCTCCTATTTTTTTAAGTTTTTTTTTAAATATTTATTTATTTGAGAGAGAGTGAGAGCACGAGCAGGGGGAGAAGCAGAAGGAGAAGAGAAGCAGACTCCCCTGCCGAACAGGGAAGCCTGATGTGGGGCTCCATCCCAGGTCTCTGGGATCATGACTTGAGCTGAAGGCAGACGCTTCACCCACGGAGGCACCCAGGTACCCCACTTCCCTATTTTTCTTTTTAAATGAAAAAATAGTTCTGCATCAGGTGCCAAAAGAAAATAGAAGACATTCCCGACGGCAGGGTTGGCAGCGACCCGCGGGAGGTAGGAAGTTCCACCTGACCCTCCCTTAGAATGCTACAGAAACTTCCTTGCATACACCCAAACCACCACGGTTTCCCAAGTATCTTTCTGGAGGGAAACCACAGCAGCCACGTGCGCAGGCAGGGACCTCGCGAGCCCACACTAGCTGGTGAGAACCTCGACAACCTGACAAACTCCAGCTTGAGTTTCTATTTTGAAAGCCTCCATATCCGCTGTAAGGTGGATGAGATTTGCCAACTCGTCTCCTTGGCGTTGCGCTCCTGTTAAGTAGAGAGTTGAAATCTACTGTTGGGAGGAACTGCAAACATACACAGGGAGACTATTGTCCATATTCACTTGCGAGTTTCCCCCTGGCTCTTCCTCAGCGTCTCTTTCTTGTCCTCACACTTGTAGAGGAAAATTATATCCTCGAAGAATCATCCAAATAGATAGCATCAAATTCAGCTCGGAAGCAGTGGTCAGTTTTCCCCTGAGATGCTGGCCGGCCTCGGACTGGCATGTCCCCAAGTGGGAGGGGGCTCTGCGGTCCCCTCTCTCCTGTGGATCCTGCCTCTGATTCAGCTTTGGGCCTCCTGTAGGGGGAGGCTGCCGAAATGGCCTTCTCGTCCTCCTGTCCTCCAAGTCCTTCTGGTCCTCCCGTCCTTCATGTCCTCAAGAAAGATAAGCCTTCACGTAAACATTCACAGAAAGAGTGGCTTCCTACCTTTGTCTCTGAGTGTCCATTCCTCCTGCCAACCGCCTTTCAGGAAACAGGGGCCGTTGTTAGCTGCAAAGGGTTTCAAGTCTCCAGTCAATGGAGTTTGCCTGTGATGAGTGTTACTGCCATGGACGAATTACTGGGGGAAACACTCAACAGAAAAGGGAGGACATCCAGAGCGCCTGTGGATCAGGCCCTGACCTATACACTGTAAGCCCAACTCCTGCCCCGGGGCTTGATACACTGAACGTGTCACGGGCACACGCAGAGAGTGACACATCGCTGAGCAAATATGTTCTCCCACTAGTCAATTTTTTTAAAAGTATTTGAGGATAGAATGTGTCCCAAAAAATTACAACTATAAATGCGCAGATACAAATGTTTCAAATAAAGACGAAGAATTAACAGTCCTCTTGGTGACAATGAATAAGTCAATGGCGAACTCTGAGATCTCTCCTTCTCTAAATAGGGCTGTACCTCTGTATAGCGAACATACTCTGCTGTGAAAGGCACACTCTTGTGGACACACACACACACACACACACACAGCCAAGGAAGCCCAGACTCCTCACCGTGAGCCCAGGCGCCCCCCGCACCTGATAGGACAGAGCCCCAGGCTGAACAAGTAGGCCCCCCTAGTCCTTACTGGGCCTTCCACGCCTAGAATGCAGGAGCCAGATGGATCCGGGCTGGAATCCCAGCTCCTGATTCAGGGTCCACTTCACACCTGTCTCCGAGACCAGCCCGCCTCACCTCTCCCTGTGCTCGTCCTTAGTCCTGAGGCTCACCTTCTCACAACAGCCTCTGGCCTCACCCCTCCTGCTCGTCCACCCTCCACTAGCCACCAATCAAAACCACCCAGCTGGGTTCCCAGGGGCCCGAGGTCCAGCAGGATGTTGAGCACTTCCTACCCCTTATCTCACTGAGTTCGCTTCACCCGCATTTACAAATGAGGAAACTGAGGCCAAGAGGAGAATGCTTGGCTAGTCAGTGGCGGTCAGTGGCAGCCATGAAGGTCTGACTGGGCTCAGAATCTGTGCGAAACACTCAGATGATGTTACTGACCCAGCCCAGAAGGCCCTTTAGAATTCCATGCCCCCCTCCCACCCCCAGTACCCAAAGTCTCCTATGCCCCCGTTCCCCACTCCTTCTATCTTGACACCCTCAAGCCCATCTCAGACACCAGCACTCCCAGAAGCCTTCCTAGAGCCCCCAAAAGGCAAGGGCTCGGGGACCACTGAGTCCTAGGTTCGAATCCCAGTTCCGCTTAGGATGAAAATGAATTTATCCTTGCTGCTTCCCCTGTCCCCCAGGGCCACACACATAGAACTCGGTGGGCAAGAGACGCAGCCTCACCCCACTCTCCCCCAACCCAGGAACACGGGAGCGCGCCTCAGAGCCCCTTGTATGCACACCTCTCTCCCGTCCCACCCTGCCATGGAAGACCCCTCCCCAGGCCTTTCCCACACTGAGCACTTGGGAAATTTGGGTAGGTGGTCGGCTAGGCTCTTCATCCAAACTGCTATTCATTCTTCTAGAAAGTCAAGTGGCTTCCCGCAGGTATAAAATAAAGACTGTGCGCATTCAAATAAATTAAGAAGATCCAACTGGAAAGAGGGTTGCTTGAACCCCGACGCACCCAGCTCAGGCTGCATGCCTGCCCCATGAAAGCAGCTTAAATAACACGTTCCCCTAACTGGCCCCAGGAGGGAGGAAAGACCCCCCACCCCACCCCTTGCCAGCTTATACTCTCTGCTGCTGGAGGCTTCTCAGGAGAGATGCTTGTCAGCCCCAGGCCGCAAGTGCCCTCCGGTGAGAGGTCTGGGGGCTCCCGGGACAGTGGCACCCACCAGCTCCACTGAGAAGCCAAACTTGGCCCCCTGGGACAGGGGTCAGGGAGGACACTGTGGTCTTCAGGACCTTGGGAGAGCGGGCACCTCACCATGGCCACGGAGCCCAGAAGCGTGGGTGCTCCTGGAGGGGCCCAGGAATGCTCCTGCCTGGTTCCCCTACAGGCTGCCAAGGGTTACCTGGCCTCAGTTCTGGTCGCATGTGGTCAGGAGAAATGCAATGAATGTGTTTTGCTCCTCGCACACCATGAAATCATTTCCCCTGCTGGTTCCGCTGGCTGAGGCTGGGAGACCCCCCTCAGAGAACAGGAAGCCCACAAGAAGAATCAGGCCTGCCTCTGGGGAGCAGAGCCCTGAAAGGCAGAGATTAACCCTCTGGGAAGTGGAGAAAGCTATAAACATCTCACCACTCACAGAACAATGCAGCACCCATGCTCCGTTCCCTTTAAATCCTCCAAGCTGGGCACAGACCCCACACTCCTAAGAAGTGTCCAGGGGCAGGCAAGCCAGCCTAGTGGAGGGGAGCTCAATTCCTCAGCCCCTCGGGTTTTAATTAGTTCTCCTCCGTCTTGGCTGGGGGGGGGGGGATCCCCCATGAGAAAAGCTCCAGCAGCTTCGCTCTTACACACAAAATGTTTAGGTTTGTTTTCTGGAAATCTGGGTGGGAATGAAAAAAGGAAACGCTTAAGGCAGGAGGGGGAGCATCCAGTGCCCGCTGGGAAAGGGAACCCCTGCCCTTGCAGAGGAAGAAAGACCCCTCCCCAACTTGGCAGGAAGATAGACTCCCTCTCCAGCCCAGGAGGTGCGTGCGTGTACACACACACACACACACACACACACACACACACACACACGACCCCGAGAGGAAGGAAGCCTCCCACTCCCACCCCCGCCCCCAAACCGCAAGGGCACACTTGGGCAGTGCCCAGGGGCCTCCAGGAAGTAAACAAGGCTGGGGTGTTTTACGCATGCGCTCTGGAGCTGAGCTGGGCGGCCACACTCCCTTCGCTGGTGATGGAAGGCCGACTCTGGGCAGGGGCTTCCAGATGTGAAATGCTAACAGGCTCTCATGGCTTGAACTGAACAGGAAATATTTTTCCAAAGCCAAAAGAATGTAATCTTTTCAGTACAATGTAAAATGCTTTTATGAAAAAGGCACACAGTTGAAATGATAATTCATTGCAGACTGTAAAGAAAATGAAATCCCCAAACGAGCCCCCAATTTAAGAATTCCCTTTAAGCATATGTTTGCTGTAGTCACCAGAACAACAACAAAGTGGTACCTCTTAAAGCCTATTTCTAGGGAAAATACTTAAATCATTCAGGATTTTTTACCAAAGCTCCAGTTCCCAGGGCGGCATGAATGGCGTCCCACCGAGCCACTGCCTGTCACCCACTGCCCATCAGCCACAGCCACTACCGGGTCAGCCACTGCTGCTCAGTCCGGAAAAGCCTAATGCTCTAGGGCTTTCCCAGCACTTTTTTGGTCCTTCTGATATAAACAGCAATGCCAATTAATGAACACCCTGAAAGAGGTCAATGCTCGGCCCTTAGCCACTCATTCAGTATCACTTGCAGAATACTCTCTCTGAACACTACCTCACCACAAAGATGACCAAAGTTCTTTCATTTTAGCAAAGTGAGATTTTTCTCATATGGGACTATGAGTATGAGAAACATTAATAGATATTTTAAATTTTACTAGCCCTGCTCTTAAGAATTCTGACCTCAGTGAAAGCTCTATCTATCCATCAGTTAACTACAAGGCATTATGTCACTGGAAAAGCTGACTGTAATCGCTTGATTTTTTTTTTTTTTGGTAGTCATGTGGGTTGTCATTCTTGAATTACAGTTAAGAACAACTCTTGCTCATAACATGTGAAAAAAATTTCAAGGACACAAAATTATAAGGCAGTATTCTACTTTTATTTTTCAAGAATGGTTAAGGGTGGATATTCCTAATATAGAATTTTTTTTTTTTTTTTTGCTTTTCTTTACTTTTCACACCAGTGGTCTGCTTTTCCCTCACAAATCAATTTTCTTCTGAAAGGAACTTATAAGAAAGAATCCATATTATAGAAGAAACTGCCAAAGGGGATTGAGTGACTAATTTGGGACTTAGCAGGAAACATGGAGACTAGTTTGTAACCAGAGAAAGGAGGGCACCAGGAGATACCAAGTCCTTTTGCAAGAAGTGTCTGTGGCGTTCTGAACCCAGGTGTCCTACACACCCAAGCCTGTGAGGGCAGCACCTAAAGCGAGAAGATTCCCAAATGCTACCTCAGGTGCTCAGAATTCAGGACCAGGAATTCATGAGGCTTCCCGATGTCTAGTGAAACATGTTTTACTGCACAGGGCAATCCCAGAGCTGTGTGTCTTCGAGCTGTATGCTTTAGAATTCCATACTCATGGGGCACCTGGGTGGCTCAGTTGGTTGGGCACCTGCCTTCGGCTCAGGTGATGATCTCAGGGTCCTGGGATTGAGCCCCGCATCAGGCTCCTTGCTGGGTGGGGAGCCTGCTTCTCCCTCTCCCTCTGCTCCTCCCGCCCCGGGTTGTGCTCTCTCTCTCTCTCAAATAAATAAATAAAATCTCTAAAAAAAATTCCATAATCACAAATGCAACCTTCATTTTGAGTTTCCAAAGCTTTCACCCCAGGATGCCTCCAAACTGGGAACCACTTTTAACTTAAAGGATTATGTTTATTGAGAAAAAAGAAAAAAAAAAAGAGGGCTGTTGCATATACAGGTATCCCCCGCTTTCCAGAAGTTCCCGTGACACTGCTTCGCTTTTATGAAAGAGCTCCCTGTTTCCACTAACTGAAGAAATCCAATGAGGACTTTTGCTTTGATGATAAAAGGTGAAAAGCAAAAAGAGTGTTCCGCGTCGGTTCTGCAGTGAACCCTTATAGACACACTGCACGGCTGAGCAGTGAACGTGTGGTCCCGACAAGCTCCTTCTCCAGGAACATCACCCATCCAGCTAAGCTCCCAGAACTCTGAACAGTGTCTGGGAGCATCTGCCCTTTATCTTGATTTATGTTCTGTATCCCTTAGCAAGACGCATCCTAAGGTACCAGAAAAGTCTAAGACAGGCTAGTTGTGGGTCTAGGCATGCCAAAAAATGTTTCCATATACGTTAATGGTAACTGATTCTTCTCTTCACAGGGCTCCAGCTTACAAGAGGTTTCATAGGAACGCTCTACTTCCAGACAGTGGGGGAAACCGGTCATGAGAAATACCTACAGTTGTGCGAAACGCTGCCTGACATATACTTCCTATCAAAGAATCTAAGTCTGTGCAGCCAGCACGATGACCCTCCTCGTGCCGTTCTTCTAGCCTTTTCCCCAATGCATGCTATGGAACATTAGCTCCATCAGACAGGCTGTGAACCAGGCTTCCATGCCAGCAGGCTTAGGAGGTCTGCTGTGGCACTTAGGGGCGCCGGGGTGGCTCAGTCGGTTAAGCATCTGACTCCTTGATTTCGGCTCCGGTCATGATCTCAGAGTTTTGGAATCAAGCCCCATATCGGGTTCTGCACTCAAGCAGGGAGTCTGCTTGAGATTCTCTCTCTCCTTCTCCCTCTGCCCCACCCCGCCCTGCACGCTCCCGCTCTCTCTAAAATAAATAAAATCTCATATAAAAAAATTTTTAAAAAGGTCTGCTGTGGCACCTAGAACTCACTCCTGGGAGTTCCACATGCCTATCACCAAGTGGGACGTTTAGAAATCCTAAAGCAGTGGCGTGGGCTTAATCCAGCATTTATTTCCCAAACGCACTTAACCAAGGACCCCTTGTCCTGGAACACTGACAGACGACAAGCACACCTTAGCGAAGAGGGTCTTGAAGTAACATCAGGACAGGAGCAAGCATCACTCTCAGACACGCAGCAAAGGTGCAAATGCCTGGAACCCAACGGCTCACCCAGCAAGGGGGCCACCATGTCAGCAGAGCGACTGCCTACAGCAAGGAGCAGAAAACAGAAGGTGAAGCAAACGCACCCTTGGTTATTTTTGTTGGTTTTGAAGAGCATCTGATTGCCAAAATATTCTTAGCAAAGAATTGAAAAAAAAAAGTTGGAAGACAGAATGTAGAATATGTTAGAATTTTTCGAGCAGATGAGCAAACTTGTCAGGGAACGGAGGCACGCTGGGGAAAGGTCTGCAGGTGGTGGCGGGAAGGTTTCGTTCCCCAGTAATTGACAGGCAGCCTGACGCTCTGTTATCACATATTTAGTATTGGCCCACTTGCAGCTTGTCATTGCCTTGGCTGAGAATAAATCACTTGTCCCAAATCTAAGATGGTAAAATATGCGGATGACTTTATGTGCCACCCACACAAAGGTTTATGTAATCCTAATTGCTTCTAATATGAAGGTCTCGTAATCCGAGCATTGGTGCCTCTTACTTTCAGGCAAACGCTATGAACATAAAACTATTTTCCCCCCTGCATCATTTAAAAGGATATGAGGTGGGAATGAAACATACTGTTCCTTTTGCATGCAAAGAGGTGTCACACTGGGGGACAAATGTGAAGGTATGTTTGGGGCAGACAGGACGAAACAGCATCTCACATAGATGCTTCCTTAGGAATGGTAACAGAAGAGGGGCTCTCACTCGGACACCTGCAGGAAACTCAGGTTTCCCTCATCCCTGAACCCGAGCCACTTTATGCCATGTGGTCCTCACCACAGTGCCACATTTGTCTAACCTTTACTGAGAAGGAAGAAGGCTCTGGCACATGCTCAGGAGAACGCAGAAAGCCTGACTCTTCGTATCCTGAGCGTAACTGACCAAGAACTTGTTAAAAAAAAAAAAGAAAAAAATACCGAGCCCCAGTGTCAGTAACACCACCATTAACACATGGTGGCCCCAGAGCTGATGGGGAAATGCTGCGGGGAGCAACCATCCAGAGAGGAACCAGAGCCCTAAACCACACAGCACGCAACGAGAGGAAGAAAAATAACTCTTCATCAACGTAAGGCTTTTTTACCCATTACTCACAGAATCGCATTTTCAGAACTTACCTAAAAATCGTGGCTATTAATGGATTTCACAAACCTTCCTCCAGAAATCATATCCCTATATGTTCATCGATTACACTGTAAACAATAATACCTCCGAAGAGGAGCAAAAAAAAAAGAAAAAAAAAATCGGTTTCTATTTGGCATGCCCAGCCCTGTGCAAAGCAACAAAGCGAGCTGAAAATAGACCAGTGCTTCCTCTGCACAAGCCGGTTCTAGATTAACCTGTACACGCTGCATAGCCCTGAGACTCACCACCCAGACTACCATGCAAGGAGAATGGATGGCAACGAATGGGTTTCGCTTAAACCTAAAGAATTATTTACTTAGGGAGAAGGCAGTTTCTCCCCAGTTACCAGAAATGTATCGAGGTAGCTACATTTTTATAAGGGCACTGGACTCTTTTGTGTAGAACTAGAAAGTAGTTGAAGAGGTACAAGCCAAATAATGACTACTTGCGTCAAACTCAGTACCAGCTCCGTTTTAAATTGAAATTTTTTTTAAAAAAGCAATACTCTGCCTTCTGTGGATAAAGTTTCTAAAGTACTGGCAGAGTGGGGCGCCTGGCTGGCTCAGTCGCAAGAGCACGCGACTCTTGATCTTGGGATCGTGAGTTCGAGCCCCGCGTTGGGCATAGAGATTACTTTAAACAATAAAAACTAAATTTAGGGGCGCCTGGGTGGCAGAGCGGTTAAGCGTCTGCCTCCGGCTCAGGGCGTGATCCCGGCGTTCTGGGATCGAGCCCCACATCAGGCTCCTCCGCTATGAGCCTGCTTCTTCCTCTCCCACTCCCCCTGCTTGTGCTCCCTCTCTCGCTGGCTGTCTCTATCTCTGTCCAATAAATAAATAAAATCTTTAAAAAAAAAAACCTAAATTTAAAGAAAAGCACTAGCGGGGAGAAAAAGTATTTGAATATTAATGATAAGTTCTCACATCAAAATACACCCTTTTACACCTTACATTCATGGAGTGTTTTCCAATTTACAAAGGGCCTTCATCCAAGTCCTTGCTTGTTTAAAACTTACATCAACGCTTTGATGTCAATAAAGCACACAAAGCACTAACCCCCATTTTTCAGATGTGGAAACAGAAGTCCGAAGACAGAAAATTAGTAGTAGGGCTGGACTCAAATGCAGATCTTAAGATTTCCAGCACAGCCTTTACCAACGCCCCTGCTTGCTAATTTGTATCATGTCAAGAGCACCAAATGGCAGCTGGTACTCAGCACAGCACTGCTTAAAATACCCTTTTAAGGCTGAAGAATATTACATTATATAATATGTGTGTATGTGTGTCTGTGTGTGTGTGTGTGCATTTGTGTGTAAAATGCCATTTTGTTTATCCATTCATCCATTGTTGGACACTTGGGCTGCTTTCATTTTTTGGCTACTGCAAAGAACGCTGCAATGACCATGGATTTACAATATTTCTTTCAGTCCCTGCTTTCCCTTCTTTTCAGGTATATATACCCCGAACTAGAATTGTTGGATCATACGGTAGTTCTATGTTTAATTTTTTAAGGACCTACCACACTGTTTTTCACAGTGGCTGCACCATTTTACATGCCCACCAAAAGTGCATGAGAGTTCCAATTTCCCCCCATTCTCGCCAACGCTTGTTACTTTCGGGGTTTTGTGGGGGTTTTTGATAACAGCCGTTCTAACGGGTGTGGTATTCATTATGGTTTTAATTTGCATTTCCCTAATGATTATGACGTTAAGCAGCACCCTTTCATGTGCTTGCTGGCCATCTGCATATCTCCTTTGCAGAAAGGTCCATTCGAGTCTTTTGAAAATTATCGCCATACTTTTGACCATGTACTTTGAACACCTTGTGAGAAGTAAAAGGCATGAATTCATAAGGGGTTAAAAGACAAGGCTGGTGTGGCCTAAGTAGGCCCCGTGCAGAGGATACATTCGCATGACCTGTATCCCAGGGCGATGAGGCCCACCTCTGCCCGCTGTCCAGCTGAGCCACACTCCGCACAAAGACAGCAGTGGCTGGGAGGTGGCTGAAGCCAAAAGAGGACAGGCTGAGTGTGCACTGTCATTCGGTAAGCCATTTTAATGTCTAGAGGGAAAAAAAGCTTCTACCTGTTTTTTAAAATAATAATAATATAGTAACACCCCGAAGCTTCTACGACACCTGCTCCCAGGGTCCCTACCCAAGGGTGACATCAGCTTAGAACCAGGTCTTCCTGATAGCCCAGGGTCCTAGGAAGAGTTCTAATCAGACCCAGGTCACATTCAATACCAACCCCACAGCCGAGGTTTGCAAAATTTTCTCCTATGAAGCTATGTTAAAATGTATAACATAAAACACCATGGCCATCATTTAGGGATGGCAGGCAATCACCAGAGAAAAAGCAGCAACAGTCTCTGCACTTATCTTACAGCCTGGTCGGGGAGACACAAGAACAGTTAAACAGCCCCACGGTATGGCAGGAGAACGGAGGGGGAGACAGGAGACAGGATGATTAGGGAAGTTCGATCTGGAGGCAACCTTTAAGCAGAGGACTGAAGAATAAAATGTCAGCCTGGTGCAGAGCAGGGGCAAGGGCCCCCCAGACGTGCAGGAGGAAGAAAGGAGCAGAGGGATTCGAAGAGCTGAAGGTCAGCCAGTGTGGCTGCAGCGTGACTGGCCAGGGGAAGAAGGGCAGGAATCACAGGAAGCAGGCAGGCAGAAGCCAACGTTACAGGACCCTGGCCTTGTTCCTGACTTCAGGTTTCAAGGAAAATGCAAGAGGAGGCTGCTGAAACGTCCCCAACAGGGCGTGATAGCTGGAGTGTGAGTTTACTGCTTCTTCCAGAACGCAACGCAGTAAGAAACCAAACCAGAGGCAATGCAGGTTGAGGGAGCCAATGACAATGGCTTGGATCGGTGATGGCAGTGGAGATACAAGAAAGAGATGGCAGATGTGAGCCAGATGTGTGGAAGACATGGCAGAACTGTGGGGTGAGGGGCCAAGGTGACCTTCTCCTCTAACCCCTCCCCTCCACATAAGTCATTAAATTCTACAGGGAGCTTTCAATTTGTGGCAGATTTATAAACTAACATTAGAAGCAGTCTGAGTCTGCTAAGATCCTAGTTCTTTCCAAAGGGGAAACTGATGAACCTACCAACAGAAAGAATAAGATGTACATTATTCTAAAATACGAAGTATTTTCCTTAAGTTATTGTGAAATGAGCCCATCTGAAAAGATAGACAAAAGGATCCCACCCTGTCAGGTCTCCCCAATACTGAGCCATACAGGCCATGAAGTTTGAGCAGGAGGGAAGGGCACCAGCTCGGGGTCACTCAGACCTGATTTCAAAAATCTCTGAACATGGGCAACCCTCTCAGATGCCCTCCCTCTTTGCAAGCTTTGTACTATCACTCAATAAACTTAACTATTGCTCAAAAAAAAAAAAAAATCTGAACATAAGATGAAATAAACAGCCACAATAGGGTCAGCACAAACTAAATCAGACCCACAAAGATGTAGATGTTGAAATTATCTAGTATAGAAGTAATGTAAATATGACGTAGTAATGCATAGTAGTAATGAAGAAGTAAATACGACTAAAGAAATTTAAATAGGAAATGTAAAGAGCCAAAATTATTGGTTGGCCAATAAGATTCTAGAAGAAAAAAAAAAACAGAACTTCTGGAAATGAATGTCTTAAATAGCTGATGAACTGGAAAATGTATCTGAAGAAATTACGCAGAATGCAGCACAGAAAGACACAGGTGTAAAATACGATAGGCGGGTTAAGAAAGAGGCTAAGTAGAATAACAAGGTCCAGTAACAATCTTAACTTAGGTTCTAGAAGGAGAAAACAGGATGAAGAAGAGTCAACATTTGAAGAAATGATTGAAATTTTTCCATAATTAATGAAAGATACCTACCCTCAGATATTAGAATCCCAAACAATCCCCAAAGCAGGAAAAAATAAAAAGAAAATCCCCACCTAGACACACTGTGGTCAATCTGCAAAACAACAAACACAAAAATAGGACCATAAAAGCAGCCAGAAGACAAAGACAGATCCTCCAGGGGAATGCCAAGTAGACCAACAGCGGCCTTCTCCGCCGCAACTATGGCAGCCAGATGACAATGGAAGAGCATGTTTGAAGGACAGCAGGAAAATAACTTTCATTCTCCACTAGCAAAAGTAACTTCAAGAACATGGGCAAATAAAGAAACGTTTAGAAAAACAAAACCTGAGGGAGTTTGCAACCAGAAAATCCTCACTAAAGTTGTTTCTAGAGAATTCACAATCAGGAGAAAGGAAAATAACTCAAGAGGAAGTTATAATTGAAGGAATGGGAGCAGGGGCACTGGGGTGGCTCAGTCAGTTAAGCATCTGCCTTCAGCACAGGTCATGATCTCAGGGTCCTGGGATTGAGCCCCACATCCAGCTCCCTGCTGGGGGGGGGCTGCTTCTCCCTCTCTGTCTGCCCCTCTTAACCCCCTCCACCCCCACTCATGCTCACTCTCTAATTAAAAAAAAAAAAAAAGGAATGGGAGCAAAGAAAATAATAAACATGCAGATAAAATCCAAACCAGTGCTGACCATATGAAACAAAACTGGAGGAAAATTAAAAATCATCATAGAACATAGGTGCTCGTAACAACAGCACATAAACTGGAAAGGGTAAGTGGAATGAAAGCACTATAAGCCTTTAGATGATTCCAGAGAAGGCTTAAAATTCATTAATTTCAGAACTAGAATTAACATGCATACTAAAATTTCTACATGAGGCCCCCAAAGGAATAGAAACTTAAGTATCCTATTTCAAAATAGGAGAGAGAAAAAATAGAATCAGGGTAAGGGTTGGGGTGGGGGATCTCAGCATAAAAGACATGAAAACAAGATGATTTGTTGATATTCATATTTCATTGTTATGATTAAAAACAGATATTCATCAACAAGTAACTACACTGTGCTTTAGCAGGACACATTTTGTTTCATTATCCCAAATACTTCTCAAATATTTTCTTTCGTTACCCCAAATATTTCTTAATATTTTAATATTTCTTTTTTTATTTTTTTTTTATTTTTTTTTTCATTTTTTTTTTTTAAGATTTTATTTATTTGTCAGAGACAGCCAGTGAGAGAGGGAACACAAGCAGGGGGAGTGGGAGAGGAAGAAGCAAGCTCCTAGCAGAGGAGCCTGATGTGGGGCTCGATCCCAGAATGCTGGGATCACGCCCTGAGCCAAAGGCAGATGCTTAACGACTGTGCCACCCAGACGCCCCCTCTTTTTATTTTTAAAGATTTTATTTATTTATTCGACAGAGATAGAAACAGCCAGTGAGAGAGGGAACACAAGCAGGGGGAGTGGGAGAGGAAGAAGCAAGCTCATAGCAGAAGAGCCTGATGTGGGGCTCGATCCCATAACGCCGGGATCACGCCCTGAGCCGAAGGCAGACGCTTAACCCCTGTGCCACCCAGGCGCCCCTTAATATTTTAATATTTCTATACAGTGTTCGTGTAGTAAGAAAAAACACAAAGCAGTACCTTTCCTCCTGTATAGCTGAAAACAGTTTTTTTCCAAAATGTTCTAAGAACCCAAATGTAGTCAGTACACATACCTTACAGAAAGCATTTGTTGGAAGACATAAAGGTCAAAACGAACCGCCAACTATCATTCGCTGTTTGGGCATTAGACCTCTCCACCTGCATACATACACGCTCAGCACCAACGCACGAAGCAGCAGTGTAACAGAAGAGATCCGGACAGGGACGGCACTGCCACAGGCAGGTTTATGCCATGCGGAAGTCTACACATCAACTTCTCAAGCTCGTACCACTGAATGAAATATCCAGGGACTCCGATGAGGGTTTATTTCAGCAGAATGCAATGAAGACATGAACACAGCTTTCTCTCTCTCTCAACAGAATTCAAGAGTAGTGGTTAGAAACTTGGTTTCCAAGAAAAACACATTTATCTTAATTTCTGCAAGTCAAGGAAACCGAGCGCACTAGAAGAGTTTTGGGGCCTTGGGAGCCCCCAATATACGCAGGTACGGGAGCTCCCCCCCTCGGCCCTCCTCTGGGCCCCCCCAGCCCTTGCCTCAGCTGGGTCCCGGTGGCCCTGTAGTTGTCCTACTTTGGAGGAGCAAAGAAGCACAGGGAAATGTTTCTATGCCTGGACAGACAATAGGTACTGGGTTAAGTAGGAAATGAGGCCATAGCCCTGGCATGGGGAATGCAAAGGGTTTGATGTGAGAGAGCTCCCAGGGGGCCAGAGTGGGGTGGGAACAGCAGGCCTGGATGTCAACGGACAGTGGCCTCTGGATTCACACACGCTGTGTGCCCTACCCCCGGCCCAAGCTTGCTGATCGCAGGCCTTGGAAAAGAAAACCCACAACAGAGGATGGGTGAACTAAAAGGCATGGAATTTCCAAACCACAGCTGTTACATCCTAATGAGCCTTATTCAAAGGCCCCAACTCTCAGTTGCCACTGACAGTCAGTCTTAACTGCCACCCCCTCGCCCCCCTGCAACCCAGCAACCCTGACTTTAAAAGTCATATGATACTGGGGGCATCTGACCAACGAATGTGCTTTAATTTTACCCTGAATTTTCTTTCTATACCACACGACACAGCAGAAAACACAGTCATTTTCTACAATCCTCTGTTTGGCATTTCCCAAGACTGAGCGACAAATAAGAATGTCATCAGAGGAGCCAGGAGCCAACTGCTGCCAGGAACCCAGCTAAGGCCAGTCAGCCGGTCAGCAGACTAGGGTTCCAAAGGTCAGAAAGACAACACCTCAGTGCCCACTGCCCTCCCACCACCCAGCCCGAGTCCTGGCCACTCGATCATTCACTCCATCCTGCCAAGACATGGCAGGAGGTCAGAACACCAGCCACTTCTGGTCTGGCTTCGGGCAGTGGAGAGCCGCACTGAACACAGACATAACACAGCCCTTGTTCAGAACTGCAGGCGAGTGAGAACGATCTCTAGCATGGCTATCATATGGCAAGGATATGGCTGGGGTGGGGGGGCAGGTAACATGAAATGCCCAAGGCTTCAGGAGGACCTACTCAGGACTGCGTCTTCCAGGACAAGCAGGACCCTGGAAAGATATTCCAAGGGATACACTGACCAGCGTGCTGTCCAGGGACACTCTACCCCAGGGATGGCAGGCCAGCCTGTATCACCCCATATCCTGATACCTCCGATCTGCAGAAAATTCCCCAGTAATCCTACAACCACACAACCAACAAAAGCTTTCACCGGCTCCTAGGGGAAATGGTTTCTCCATTCAAAGCTCATGCAGCTCCTGCTATGTGCGAGGTACGAGCAAGGTACTAGAGAGGAAAGATCCAGGAAGGTCCTGCCCTCAGAGAGATTACAGTCTGATTGGGTGGGAAGTAACTGACAAACTTCACGGCCAAGTGGATTTTTAGAGACCATCCCATTCTTTCCCTTCCTTCCTGATGAGGGGATGGAGATTTGTCAAGGGCCAGGAAATCACTTAGTGACAATGACACAAGTCCCAGTGGCCAGCCCCACCCCCTGCCCACTGGCCTCAATAAGGCCCTGCTTCCAGAAACTCAGACTTGCCACATCCTCTATGGGGGCCCTTCTATACCTTGACCTAGAGAAGATCTCAAATGGCTGATTGATATTTGATTTTTGTTTTTTAAATTTTATGTTCACATGAGGTCCTCCCTGAGGAAGGAGGCCACTTAAGGACTGGCTCTCTCAGCACCGGGCCCGGCCAGGGGCTTCTTTTCTTTCTGGTCTCTCCTCCTCCGCTCATAATCTCAGAACTTCTCCCTCTCTGAGCCTTCAGACTGTGCCCTCAGCTCCTCTCCTTCTCCCGTTTCCCAGGGGACACCCTCACCAGGCCTCCAGGGGTCCCCAACAGAACTCAGGGCACACACTACTGGCCTTTCTAGATTCTTCCCACACTCCAGAGTTAGTGTTTCTGACTAACTCTTCAGTATCTCCAACGAGAGGCATGTTCTGGAACATTCTGAAATCACGACATCTAGATTGCTTCATGGTTTCCCCCTCCAAAAACTGGTTCCTTCACTGGCATCACCATTGTCCCTGTTCCCTCGACCCAAGCTTCAGAGTCAATCCATCCTTCAGAGTCTTCCTTGCTGCTAGCTTTCCTGGCTATGAAGCTCTGCCTGATTACCAGCGCAAACTGTCCACACCCAACTTCTCTTAACTGCAACACTAAACTGACAACAGACAATTCTCACAAATGCTTCAATGTGGGGCATAAACAGAAGGGATGGGGGCAAAACAAACAGCACTCTTGGAAGAGACCCTAAATTTTACTCTGGGCCCAGCAGTCGGCTGTGATGAACCCAGGGTCTCGTGTAACTCTCCCGGGGTAGGTCAAGTCCTTATGTTACAGATGAGGGAAATTCAAGGTGAAGGAAGAGGGGAGTGGAGTATGGAACTAGACCACGTGTGACTTTCCTTTTCCTCTCCAGGACGCTCCCAGCTAAAATGACAGCAACAGGTGGGCTGCTGGAGCTTAAGAAGGTCTTCAGCATCAGAGAAATTAAAAACACATACAAACTCTGAGAGAGAGAGTGTGTGTGTGTGTGTGAGTGAGTGTGTGTGTGTGTGTGTGTGTGTTTAGCCCTGGGGCATGTCTGGAATTACTGAGGGTAGCTCAGAGCCCCACTATGATAGAACCCCCCAACCGGACATCCCAATATTGAGGAGGCCCATCCAGACACAGACAGAACTCCCACAGAAATGTCACCTGCCCTTTCCCTACATGTTAGGGCTAACGTGGTGACCGGGACACAGCCTTATCCGAAAGCATAATTCCTAGTTTAATGTTTCCTTGCGAAAGGAAAAAGGATTCCGGCATAGACGTGATTTGTCCAAGCCCTTTTTGGAAACGGGCTATCCAAGCTCAGGCAATGGTTCGGCTACATACAAGTCCCACCCATTAGGCTCGAGCACATGTGGAAATGATTAACGTGGAGCCGCCATGTGTCCTCTGGTCCATCAGCAACCATGAAAGCCACAGCAAACGCTGAAAGAAATACAGGAAAATCCTTAAACCGGTTAAGCCAACTACACTTTTCCAGAAGATGAAGTTACCATGACTTTTCCCATGAAAAAGAAAAACTGGGTAGGATAAGCACAGCTCGAAGACCACAGCTGGGAGAACTCTCTGACCCATGGTACCACTCAGAGGAGGAGGGGAAGGAGAGGTACGGATGGAGCAACTCTGTGCCCACTAAGTGTCGAAGGTCAAGGAGATACAGGTCTGTACAGTAAGCCCCTAGGTGGGCAAAGTCCTGTCCATCTTGCGGATGTGTTGGACGAGATCAGAAGAGCAAGCCGTTTGTGTTTCTTGACCCAGTTCTCAAGCAAACTGGCAGCTGCGCTCCCTAACCACAACCATGGCGATGAACTTTCCAGAAAGGACCACAGGGGGGAAAAAGATTAAAAACGAAACAGTATCATCCCCCTCTCTAAAAACGGAGAGAAACCATTTCTCAGTCTCTAGACCAATGACAACTTTCACAAGGAATGGAAAATTCATACAATGGGCTAGTGGCCACCTTCTCTCCTTAGCTCACTCGAAATCTGGGATAAACAACTCAAAGTCACAGCTTTTAAATGCAGGCCATGAAAACCAGTCTTTTGCCGCAGTTGGCTTCCAATAAAAGGCCTCCGTAAGACTGATTTTTTTTTTCCTTACAGAAATGTGTGGCGGGAGAAAGCGTCCGGTCTGGGGGTGGATTGCACGTGGGGGCAGGGCTGGTCAACCGTGGCCGCGCGCCATGTGGCCTGGACGTGCAGGGGACCAGAGTTTGAGAGGTACCGGCCGCGGGGCCCTTCCAGCTGCGGGTCCCCGCAAGAGGAAGCAGATGCAGGGGGCCAAGAGACATTTTCTCAGCATCCAACACCCAACGCCGGCTCCCTTGCAAACACTCCTTTTGCGCCACTGGCGGCCACCCCGTTGGGGACGTGTTCCAGGTGCTTCAGAGTCAGAAGTGGCACCGTTTTGCCTGGTTCTCCAGAGACAGAACCCGGCAGGGCTTCTCCTGGGGCTCGCGGGAGGAGGGGGGCTGGGAGGGTAGCCGTGGGGCGCGCCCTCAAATCCAGAGTCCCCCGCTGGCCTGGGGGCCGCGCGCCCGTCGCGCCAGGTGCCCGGGGACAAAACATGCCGTCCCAGAAGCCGGGAAGGGGGTGGCGGGGGCAGAGGCGCCCGCTGTAACCCGAGCTGCTATCCTGACTTCTCCCCCACCGTGCGGTTCCCATTTCACAGACAGGGCCACCAAGGCTATGGGAAGGCGGTGAGCTCGCCGCCAAGCCCGAGTCAGCCGTCTGGACGCCGGGTGGCCCCGGAGACACGCGGGAGAAGCGTGGCCCTGGCCGTGACCCTTCCAGGACTGACCCCTCCCGGGGGTGAGCGCCGCAGCCCCATCGCCTCGCAGCCGACGTCCCGGGCCCCCCGCCCTACTCGTTCCCCGGCGGCGACAGGTGCGCGGCTTGTGGCGCCCTGGCGCCGACGCCGGGGAAAGTTTCCCGGCCGCGGCGCGCTGTTTACGGTCTCGTTTTGCAGCGCCGGGGCCCGGAGCTCTCAGGCCAGCCCAGCCATTGAAACCCGACACGCGGGGAGGGGCCAGCGCGGCGGCCAGCGGGGGAGGCGAGCGGGCTCCGGGCCCGGCCGGCCGCGGCTCCCTTACCTGCGGCTCCGCGAGCGGCCTCAGCCTCCATGCTCGGCTCCGGCCGAGCCCCGTTTCCCCTCCCCGCCTCCTCCCCTCCCCCGCCCGGGCTGCCCCCGCCCCCGCCCCCGCCCCCGCTCAGAGACGGACCCGCCCCTCCCCCGGGGCTGCCCCGGCTCCCGGCTCCCGGCTCCGGGCTCCCTTCCCCGAGCTGGCCCTGCCCCCGGCCCCCGCCCCCTGCCTGGGGCCTTCACAGCCCGCCCCGCGACCTTGACTCCCCAGTTTGCAAAGCCAGTTTGACACTCTGAGGAGTTTATTATCCCCCTTAATTCTTTGGAAGAGAAAACTATTTGCACCGCACCCCATGGCCAGTGCCCTTCTCCTGAGCCCCTTCCCACTTCCTTCTGTTATTTCTATTTCCAAGGACAAGAATCATTTGCATTATCCCTTTTGGAAAATTTACACAGTTTAAAAATTACTCAAAGACTATGGCTCACATGAGGCAGGACAGCCAATAACCTGCCCATTTCAAATTTTTTCTGATGACTGTAATGTGCCGATTTTTGCTGATAACTAATACTTTCACTTATTAAATATTCAGGCTTGCGCTCAACTTGAACTAGCATAAATCATTGACAGCCAGCTGTTTCTCCAGTATTTCTTCTTCTTGGCATGTTTGAAGGTGTTTTTTACAGGAGAGGTGTGGAGCAGGGGTGCTTGGAAAATGCCAATGGCCTTGGAACCCAAAGGTCTGTGATCAGTCAACTAGTGCTTGCTCTCTGATTGGCAGCTTTGAAATTGGCCCTTGGGGAGCAGCCGTCCAAGCTGCATCCTCAGTCCTTCTGGACGGAAGGGTCTGGAATTCATCCGCCTGCCTATCCCTCCACCCCAGCAACCAGCTGCTCAGGGAAGCCTCCCAACTGCTCCCCACTGTGCACCCCCAACTTGGGAGCAACAGACTTGCCATAGCCCAAGGTATCCTCATGCATGGGGTGAAAAATGGCCCCAATTCCGCTTCTGCTGCTTGTTGTAGCCCTGTGCAAGTGAATGGAGACCAGACCAGTGAATGGAGACCAGAGCCCTGTGCAAGCGAATGGAGACCCTTCCTAGATCCACACTGAGTCACTTCTTGGAAGTTTGAGATTTCATCTTCTACAGCAGTAAAAATGCAGAGCTCCCTGGTCAATAGCTTTCAGAACACTTAACTTCTCCAATCACCTGTCCTCGTTAAACACAGATTTATTAGGGTCCTATTATGTGCCCTATCTTGTTCCAGATTCTCGCAATTCAGCAGTGAACAAAATTTATAAAACCTGGCCTTTGGAGGCTACTCTCTAGAGGGTGAAAGTGAGTGGAGATAGAACATAACAGTATGGTAAATAAGGGCTAGGGAAATAATAAAATAAAATAATAAAACAGAGAAAGGGAAGCAAAAACGTGCAGAAAGTGAGGGAGCTAAGCATGTGGGAAGAGGAAATGGCAAAAGTGACAGCAAGTGCAAAGGCCCTGAGGTGAGAAGAAGTCTCTTTTTGGGGGACTCGCACCTTTGTTGAACCCCTGATATTCGTGGGTGTTATGTAAGCTATCGGCACACACAGATAAAGGTTTATTAATCTCTGCTCTAAAGCATACTTCTTCAAGGCCTTGTTACATTTTTTTAAAGTTTTTATGTTGTTTTTTTAATTACTCACATCGTTCCAGGGCAGGAGAGTGAGGTTCTTGTCTCATGGAGTCAAAGAATGAATCTTGAGGACAAGGGAGAGTGAGTAAAGCGATACAGTTTTATTGAGCAAGGATCCAGAAGAAGCTCTCAGGCATGAGAGGGGTCTGACCACGAAGCTTGCGGCCTTATCGTTCTTGTGATGTCTTGGTTTAAGTAAGGACTGGTGATAACATCTTTAATGGCTTACTTCTTCTTTGGGGTCTGGTTATTTTTTATTCATCACATGTCACTGCTATAAAAAAAAACACCACCACTACCATCACCACCAACCCCATCCCCCACCCCCCAACCCTCTCCACTCCCCCACCCCCACTGTGACACCCAGGGCAGGGTAGTCTGGTTTGTTCCCTTATCTCTGATGTACTTATAACTCAACGTTTCTGGGATTTCTGTGAGCCTGATCGGTAGCCCTCTACCTACCCCTCCTTAACTAGCAGCCCTGCCTGTTCCTTACTCAGTGCCTGAATACATGTTCCTTCAGGAACAAAATAAAGAATTTTAGACTGAAAAGTTCCCTGTTTCTCATTAAACACCTGTTCCCAAAGTTGATATTTAGTCAAATACTCCCTCTTTTCCTTAATAGTTTCTGGGTTTTCTGTCTCACTTGGGTAGGCTAAAACTAACCCCAAATTAGAAAATAAATTCTGTATTTGCTTCCAATATTTTTATTGTTTTGACCTTTAGATCTGATCCCACACCATCAAATGGCCCATTCTTTGCTCCATTACTATAAATTACTTCCTAAGTCATGTATTAAATTCCCATATACATTATGGCTCTTCTTTTATTAACCATTTTTCCTATTTCTACTACAACACCACACTGTCTTAAGGACCACAGCTCTATCATGTGTTTGGACATCCAGGAGGACAAGCCCTTCCTAATTAAATATTCAAATGAGGTACTTAAGGATTTGGGGAGACGGCTCTGATTCCATCTTACTGATGAGGTTGTGGAATATAGGTGAGGTTCAGTGGGGTGGAGTCCGGAGCCCATGACCAAGAAGGAATTCTTGAGGCGTCTTTGGTGCAAAATGGTGGTTTATTAAAGCAGGGGGACAGGACCGGTGGGCAGAAAGAGCTGCTGCCCCGGGGTTGTGAGGGGTGGCTGATTATATATCATGGGGTTGGGGGGCAGTAAGGAAAAAGGGAGGTTGAGAAAGTATTTTCATATGTTAAAGAAGATTCACAAGATACAGGAGGCCTTGCCACGGTCGAGTTAAGTTGTTTTTTCCTCTAGCCAGGCATTAACATTAAGATAGTTGGGAACGTCCTGGATTCCTAGAAGTGTCTATGGTCTGCAGGCTCTAAGACATTTAGTTGTATTTCATTCCCTTCCGGAAACCAGGTTAGTGATAGAAATGCTTTGTTCTTGTAAACTGCTAAGACATTTGCAAACTGAGGGAGACTTAAGTCTTGCAAGATTGTGGTACCTATAGGTTACTGTTTCTTTGTCCTTTAGGGCAGCCAGGAGTGCCTGAGGAATGTTCTGTACATCCCATGGGGGGGGTGCAGGGTGTCAGTTTCTGCTTTTTCTTCAGCTTGCCTTCTGTTGCCTCATCATTACCTTGAACATTAATTTGCATAGCATTCAGGTCTTTAAAGTTTTGAGTCTTCCAATCAAAGAACAGAAGCACACCCAGGTTTATTCAGGTCTTTTATTGGGGGAAGGGGAGGGCTAAGGTTCTAGAGTTCTTACAGAAGGACCTCTTATATTTCTTACGCTGGGTCTATTCCTACGTATTTCTGATATTTGTTGGCCATTATGAATGGGCTTTTTCTTTTTTCCAGTTATACTTGCTAATTGGGTATTACTGGTACATAAGAAAACTATCAGCATGGATATATGCCAGTCTCGTATCCTGCCACTCTTATGAGGTCTAATAGTTTTTAAAGTCAATTATCATAGATTTTCTAAGTAGACCCTCAGAACGTCTATAAATAAGTTGTTGGGTGTTTAAACCTTCCTCAAACCTCAGTGACTGCACACTTACTTCTGACACTAAATTTGCCCTTAATCCTAACCAAGAACAGAGAAAAATATTATTTATATACATACACCGGAAAACAGGGGCCCCACAAAGTCCTAGAGCATGTTTTCAGTATGGCTCTGTCTTATATCCAGGAGGTAGTCTTGTCCTCCCTCTGGCCTCATTTATCTACTTGGGAATTTCTTCAGTGTTAAGAACACAACTATTCTGGGGTGGCTCAGTCGGTTAAGCGTCTGCCTTTGGCTCAGGTCATGATCCTGGGGTCCTGGGATCGAGCCCTTCATCAGGCTCCCTGCTCAGTGGGGTGCCTGCTTCTCCCTCTCCCTCTGCCCATGCCTCTGCTCTCTCTCTCAAATAAATAAAAATCTTTATATAAACACACACACACACAACTGCTCTAGCCATTCCCAAGGTATTCGTGAAATTTGGAAGAAAAATCCGGTATTTAAACAGAAGGGCTAGCAAACTACAGGATTTTATTTAATAAGGAAACAAATTCCTCTTGTAGCAGTTGTTACTTTTTGGTCGAGAAGCTGTCGTCCTGAAAAAAAGAGAAAGAAAAAAACCAGATTAAGACTTAGCAAAAATGGAAGGAAAAAATATAAGGCAGAAGAAAAATACAGACAAACGTTTCTCCTATAAAATGTAGGGGAAATAGTACACCTTGTGATGCATCAGAGCGAACTGCTAGAAACTTTAAAACACAAATTTTCAAGCCATTAATTCACAATTCTTCAGTGACGTTATACAAACTAGTATCTTTCTATACCAACTTCCCGTGGAATCTTGAACATAATCCCAATATTGTAATGTGGTTTCTAACATACCAATTCTCTGTTTTAAAAGTTTCAAAGGGTTGTTTCTGAATATTGTCAAAGTTAAAGTTTTCCTTTTTTAAAAAAAGATTTTATTTATTTATTTGAGAGAAAGCACAAACAAGGAGAGTGGCAAAAACAGAGAGGGAGAAACAGACTCCCCGCTGAGCAGGGAGCCCAATGTGGGGATCCATTCCAGGACCCCAGGATCATGACCTAAGCCGAAGACAGACACTTAACCAACTGAACCACCCAGGTGCCCCTAAAATTTTCCATTTTTAAATAAGTAAGTGCCTTGAGCATTTGAAAGCTATTCCTTAGCAGGAAAGTTAAAAACATGAATATGTGGTTTCAGAAACCTCCAAAGAGGTCAAGCACAGCTTCAGGGTCCTTCCTTACATGGCTGTTGGAGCCAAATCACGCCTAGGAAACCAGCAATAGGACATCAACCGGCAAGAAAAAACTATCTATTGCTAATTGCTTCAATGAGCAATTCCACAGTAGTGAAAACCATAAATACTATGATTTGGAACACAACTGTTAGGAATTAGTTGGATAGGTAGGTAGGTAGGTAGGTAGGGCCAGGATCCCCACAAGAAAATAAGGAGTCAGGACAGCTAGAATAAAATGGCACTGACATCTGTTTGGCAGCTTAGACAGGACGGCACTGACATTCTGCTTTGCAGCCTTTGCAGAAATGACTTCTGCAAAATGTCCTAAAACAAGACAATTAACCACAAAAGCATCTGTCAATATCACAGGCAAGGGGCAGTTAAGACCTAAGCCCCCAGATGTCAGGAAAAAAAAAAAAAAAAAAAAGACCGTCAGCACATGGACATTAGTAGGTAGACAGATAGATGACCAAAGTCCTGATTGGCATGACTCGGCACACCCTGATTGCTTAAGAAAGTTCTGCAAAAGAGCTCATAAAAACCCCAACTTAAAAACTGAGGGGGGGTGGGGGGCAACCCATTTGGGTAACCCCTACCTCTCCAGGAACTTTATACTCTTGCTCAATAAACTGCTTTGCTGTTCACCACTCTTCATCTAGTCTACCTCTTCATTCCTCAAAGCAGCATGACCAAAACCAGGTGGCACTAAGGGGACACAAAAATCCTGTATCAAAAAGGGGTCAACCTAACAAGGGAAAGCAAAAAAAAAAAGGGGGGGGGTTGATGGAATATGGAATATTCTGAATCCCTCAGTCCTCATTTTGATTTTAACCAAATCTAGTTACTCGTTTAACTACAATCCCCTAAGGTCGCTTTATCATCGACGTATCCCATTCCCTATGGAGGAAACATTGTATTCTATTGCAGGGTCTGGCAAATTACAGCCCACGCCCCGGCTCAGCCCTCTCCGCCTATTTTTTTGTACAGACTGTGAGCTAAAAATAGTCTTTACATTTGTAAATAGTTTAAGAAATCAAAAGAGGAATAATGGCTTGTGATACGTGGGCATTATATGTACTCAAAATTCATAGTTATTGGCGCACAGCCACGCCCCTTTGCATATTAACCACGCTGCTTTGAAAGCTACAAGGGCGGAGTTGAACAGTTGAAACAGAGACCCTGCGGCCCACAATGTTTACTTAGAAGCTCTTTACAGAGACTGTGTTTTGGCCCCTTTCGAACTATTAAGCTGGAAAAGCAAAGGAATGGGGTGAGAGAGTCCCAAAGGCTACCTTGGAAGAGTGACAGTTTTCGAGATTCAGTCAATGCTTTGACAAGGGCAGTTTGTGTGGGAGTTTTACATTTTATGGTGGACATAAGTAGCTGAGCTGAAAGCAGAGATGTTTGCCACAGACATTATTATTATTATTATTATTTAATTGCAAGTGCGTCTTGATGATTGATTCATTCTCCCCACCTCCCAAGGGGAATTTGACCAGGCTGATTAAATTTCATTTATGTCAAGTGTACAAAATGTGTTGGAAGAGCTGTTCATGTCAGAGACAAATAAACAAACCCTTTTAATCCTTTTTCTTGCTCAAGCAGGAAGTCACAACTTGCCAATGAGAAATTTCAAACAAATCCCACAAAGTTTTATGTTTGGTTCAAAACTCGAAATATTTAGGTCTTGGGATATTATAATCTTGGCAGCCCACATTTGTTGTCCCTGGTGAGAACACGTGTGTACTGTTGCTTTGCTTTTCAGTTCACTGAGAGAGGGTCGCACCTTGCCCTCTTAATCCCAGAGTCAAACATGATTACAAATATTTTCCTCTAGGGAATCTAACTCATAAGGAAGATCACTGTGCTTTTTTGTTAAATAAAACTTCTCTCTTTAGTTGCCTTATTCGTTCTCAGGCTTACTGTGTTTCATGAGCCTAAAGATTGTGTGTGACATCAATAGTTAGAGACCATTTGTTTTTACAATGGAAAAAGAAATAAAAGTGCAGATGTCAGACCTCAAAATCCATACTTCTCTGAATTGTTTTCATTTTAGAGAACGAGAATGTGTGGGTATTTTTTTTTTTTTTCCGGGTGGGGTTGGATGAAATCAGAGACATGTCGCCGTTGCTAAGTAAAAATATTTTACATCTCTCCCTTTCTTTTTTACTAATTGCGAAATTAGGGGAAAGTTTAGAACATAAGAAAAATAGATGAATTATGGGAAAGCGAAAATTCCAGGACACATTCCAGTTTAAGTTAAACTAAGAATGGCTTATGTTAAACCCTAAAAAAAAAAAAAATTAAAATTGCAGGGTCATTATCAGATAAGTAGCATCGTTAAAACTGGCAGTCTTAACAACAGTTGAGTCTGTTTCGAGGTGTGATAAGTTAACATTAGTAAACACAAGTTAGCTACCCAGATCTCATTAGTGTTGATATCAGAGTCTGACCCTAGCAGCAACCAACTTTACAAATGCCAGCATTTCCAGTGGCCTAATTTGTTTATGACTGTGATGGGCAAGCAAAACCCTCTGGACAGAAGGACAGAAGGACTAGGTAAGTGACATGAACTTAAACCAGAGGAGCCATTCACCCAAGTGGGGAGTTGACATAACATCAACAATCCCTGAGGGAGTATGAGAAACTGGGTAATTGTTCTCAAGCTTGGATTTCTGTATGGTCTACTTTAATCTCAAAATAAGGTGTAATGCAATGCCCTCTGTCTCCCTGCAAAAACAAGGTGGGCCCAGCCTCCCAGAACAGGCAGGGGAAGGCCACTGGGGGCAAATGCCACTGCCCACCTGCTCCCTGCTGTAAATAAGCCTGCAGCCCACACCAGGGGCCAATCAAAAGGAATGGCCGTTGGTTCGGCGTCCCAGGAAGGCACCAGGTGGAGTCTAGTCCTTGGCAGTGATCCCAATTAAAGGGAGTGGTACAGTTTTCTCTATCAGGGGCCAGTTAAGAAGATGGAACCACATGGTCGCACCCTCTAATACAGGGCACTCTGAACTTGGGGAAGCACTGTGACCCTGGAGGAGCTCTGCCAGTCTCCCTGGGCTGGAGCTTCTCATGGCCATACCCAGAGGGGGAAAGAGAATGGTTTTTTGTACCTCCTATTAGACTGGTTTCTTTCTTTCTTTTTTTTTTAAGATTTTATTTTCTTATTTGAGAGGGAGCAGGAGGAGGGGTAGAGAGAGAGGGAGAGAGGATCTTAAGCAGGCTCCCTATTGAGTGATGACCCCACGTTGGGCTTGATCTCGGGACCCTGAGAGATCATGACCTGAGCTGAAATCAAGAGTTGGATGCTTAGGGGCACCTGGGTGGCTTAGTCTCCCTTTGACTCAGGTCATGATCCTGGAGTCCTGGGTTCGAGCCCCGCACCGGGCTCCCTGCTCAGCGGGGAGTCCGCTTCTCCTTCTCCCTCTACTCCTCCCCCTGATTGTGCACTCACTCTCTCTCTCAAATATATTAATTAATTAAAAAAAAAAAGAGTCAAAAGCTTAACCAACTGAGCCACCCAGGCTCCCCACCTCCTATTAGACAGCTTTCTAAAAAAAAAGTATTTTTAGCTAAAAAACTATATAGATAGACAAATATATATAAAACTTTTATATATATAAAAGTTTTATATAAAAACTATATGAAACTTTTATGTACGAAACTATATAAAAACTATATATAATATATATATGTTATATATATATTATATATCCTGAAAGGTCAAGATGTTGCATACCACGGCTTCTTCGATAGAGAAACTAGCCCCAAATGTAAGCTTTAGTTACTCTGCCGCAATTAACAAGCGGAGGACTGTCTACACAGCCGGGAGCAGGCCACCAAGGGGCAGCGGCCAACATTTAGTGGAGTGTGTAGTTAGTCCAGCATGGTGTCGAGTGCTCGTGGCTGGCAGGATGCGGTGTGGGGAGGGCACAGTCTGAGAAGCCAAAAAAAAAAAAAAAAGTAGACTTTGCTGGCCAGGTGAGCCTGGGCTCCCCAGGGCGGCAGGGGATGAGGACAATGCCCCTGAGGCTCAGGAGGGCTCCATTCTGGAAGCGGGTGCTGGGATCCTCTCCATTTCACAGAAAGGGGAGACAGGGCACAAGAGGTGAACGTGTCTGAGGACCCACAGCTTATAGGTGACAGGTGCTTTCAACCAACACTTTTACCATAAGCTTCATCTGTGGTTTCGGTTTTCTTTTTTCCTTTTTTTTTTTTTTTTAACATATTTTTCATCATCAGTTTCAAGAGCAACCAAACACAATGGGGGCCTCCGGGAGAAGGAAGGGGGATGATTACCGAAGAGAGGAAACAAGATCGAAACAAATAGATTGTAGGGTCACCCACCAACCTGATTTGCCTGGGACTCGACGGGTTACAGCACATTTTAGTACCCCCCCACCCCCACCCCAATCCCAGGTACCCCTCAGTCCCAGGCAGACAGGGACCATTGGTCACCAAACTCCTGGCTCCCCTTTGATCCACACCCAGCAACAAACTGACCTGACCCCAAGGGGCCAGAAAGTCCCTGATGGTGTTCCGACCCTCTATTTGTCATTGTCCAAAGCCTCTGAGTCCCAAGCTGGCCATTTCTGCTTTCAGGGGGCATCATCTTACCACCTTACCCCCACCCCCAGAGTCTCCAGCCTTTCGGGGGGCCTCCTGGCCAGATAAGGCTGGGCGCCCACAGTAGGAACCTGAGGCTGCCAGCGTCCGGGCGGGAGGGCTGCCCAGTGTTCCCAGTACCCCATGCCCTGGGCGGAGCCACGGCCACCTGACCCCCGAGGCACAGATACACGCTCCCCATTTGGGTTTCATGGATTCCCAGCCCAGCTGCGTGGTGGTGACTGGTAAGACTATTTTTCTGCTTTCCCGTTTGCTGCCACTTTTAGCCTGACCGTGGAATGTGCACTTGCCTGATCCGCTCAGAAACAGTTCCCTCTCGGGCAAAAGAGAGAGGCAACTGGTGGTGCCAATAACTCCGGATGGAAGCTCACGCTCGCTATGGCCTATTGAAAAACGGTCAGGGGACAGAGAGGCTTTTCTGCTCCGGTCCTATCCTTCACTTCAAAGGTGCCTACATGTGGATCAAGCTCAGACCTTGTCCTTCCGCCCACCGGGGAGGAATCCGGGGCTGGCACCTGCTGTCCCTAAGTCTGGGGCCTAGTGGGCCCATGGGGGCATCCCTGGGGTATAGCTCCATAGCAAGCAAGTGGGAGCTGGGGATCCAGAAAGGATGGGGCTTATAAGGCTGGGACAGTGATTCATCTACAAGAACCACCCCCAAAGAGCACACAGCCCCCAACACCCGGACTAATAGAGCTCTCAGCCACCCAGAAAACCCTAGAACTCCGCCTGAGAGCCACCAATTGGAGACTCTGAACCCCAAAAGATCAACTTGGAAGGAATGATAGCCACCCACACCTGCCTTTCTCCAATTCATCCCCAATCAACCCAGCACTCCCCAGTCATTGTCACGGCCGGGCCCTGAAGGACTTGATTTCTCTACAAAGTTCCTTCTTTCTGGTTAGACACATCCAGCATGTTTTAAGTTTTTTGAATTGTGTTAGAGGAAGGCAACAGGAGACAAGGATTTCTATGTACGTGGAAAATCGAAAATTACCTATCTTAGTACTTTCAGACTATCATCAAACTCCTGTTAACCTTCTGAGGAAAAGAAAATTCTCTTGAAAACCTTTTATCTCCCTTGCTTTTATTTGTGTTATTTGGGGTATGGAGATTGAGTGGTTCAAAATATTCTTGAATTGCTAAGGAAACTGGACCCCTGATAAATGCCACGCTTGTCACAAATGAAATATGAATATTGAAGCCCACTTGGCACGTCTTCGACTCACGCTGACCCCTGCCTCTGGCCTGTCAGCTTGTGGTTTGCTGGCAAACTCTAGACTGTGTGATGAAGTTACGTGATCACCAGCCATGATGTGGGAATGCCCACTGGCTTCTAGAGTGCAGCCTTCCTTTATTAAAAATGCTCTGAGCTGCCAGGGGTAGTCTCTTCATCTAATTGGATTTGCGTGGAGAACTAGCCAAGACGGTTGGCACAGAGACGGGAGGGTTCGGGGGAGGACAGGGCTCTGACAAACACGCTGGGGTTCAAGGTATTCTGACTGGCACCAGGAAGAACAATGGGAGGCTGAGAAAACCGGCATCCCTCCAAAGGGCCTCCCTTGATTGCGAGAGAAGATTCCTCCAGCCTTATGCAAATTTCGCCCCAGGGCCTGCCAAGTTTAAAGTGTAAAGCAAGAGCTTCAAACCTGTACTTGCGGAGTTGTTTTTCCTAATTGAAAACAGATAAGAGATGATCTATGTTGATCTGAATATGATTTTAAAGCAGAATGTGATTTTTTTGTGTGTGTGGCGCTGCATTTTTAGTGTGTCTACAATCATCCCAGGAGGTACCTGGTTTCTCAGTGATTTTTTCTGAATCTCAGTATTTTCTAAAACTTCTTTTTTTTTCCCCCACTGTTCCCAGTGGCAGCTATGGTCTTATTTATCCTATAGGAGTCAGTCAATGTCAAGAGGACCCCATTGGGTTCCTGGTGTCAGGACCTCCTGTCCAAAATTTCTGCATTGCCTGAGAAAGATTGACCCCCTGTGAGCCCCACTTGTTAGGGGGTTCGAGAATCCGGGCCCCCACCCTGCAGGGGCAGGGGTGGGGGGTGGCCCGGGAGCTCTGAAGGGGAGATGAAATAAGGGGTCCCATGGGTGTGGTCACTCCCACACCATCTTTTAGGCCCTTTGAGGGTCAATTTTAGGTCTCAACTTGACTGGGCCACAGGATGTCTAGATACCTGAGTTGGAAACAAGCCGCTTCCCCATCTCTAACTCCTGACCACGGTTAGGCTGTTCTGCATCTCTGTAATTACGTGATTTTACGACTGTTGTATAAATGGCATCATGCGCTATGTATCCTTTGGAGATTGGCTTGTTTTCACTCAGGATATTTCCTTTGAGGTGCATCCAAGCTGTTGAATGTATCGGCAGTTCCTTTTTTTTTTTCTTTTAACAGCTTTATTGAGGTAAAATTCACATGCTCTACAATTCATTTAAAATGGACAGTTTTCACCTGTGGCTCAGTCGGTGGAATGTGTGGCTCTTGATCTCGGGGTCGTGACCTTGAGCTGCATGTTGGGTATAGAGATTACGTCAAAATAAAATCTTAAAAAATATAAAAATAAAAATAAATAAAATGGGCAGTCCAATGGCTTTTAGTGTCTTCATAGAGTGATGCCTTCATCACATAACCAATTTTAGAACATGTGAATTAACCCTGAAAAGAGACTCCACGCCCCTCAGCTATCACTCCCTCATCTACTCTGATGTAGGAAAGATTTTAGGGTTCAGAGCTGAGAGCCAAGAAAGAATTCTTGAGACGTCTTTGGTGCAAAAAGGTGATTTTATTAAAGCATGGGGACAGGATCTGTGGGCAGGAAGAACTGCACTGGGGTCACGAGGAGTGGCCCATTGTACACTTTAAAGTTGGGAGACGGTTAGGGATAGCATAAGTCTCTGAGGGATTTTGGAAGCAAGGTTTCCAGGACCTTGAGGGGGCTAGCTATTGTTGGGAAAAGGTCATTTATTAATGTCCAATAAAACCTTAGTCATGAGACCCTTCGGATGCGTATCAGCGGGCCATACGCTTGGGGGATGATTGCCGACACGCATCTTGGGGAGGAGAGATAAATGAAGTTTCCAAAGGAATTTTTATGTGTTAAATGCTTATAGGATCCTGGGGGTTGGGCTGAGATTGCCTTTCACCCTTAGCAAAGTACTAACATCGAGGCAGCTGAGTCCCTAGAGGAAGGTCACTCTGCCTGTTTTAAGGACTTGTCAATGGGCTGTAAGGAGTAAGGAAATTTAATTTTTCTTTTGTCTTTTTTTCTCACATCACCCCCCAGCACCCCCTCCCCACCTCCCCACTACAGTAGTAGTGATCTTCTAACCACAACCTGACTTCTGTCTCTCTAGGTTCTGGATAGGTCATATAAATGGGGCCACACACTCTGTGGTCCTTTGTGGCTGTGGCTTCTTTCACTTAGCGTAGTATTTTCAAGGCCACATTGTATCATGTATTAGTACTTCACTTCCTTTTATTGACAAATAATATCCCATTGTACGGATCGCGCCACATTTTGTTTACCCATTCATCAGTTGACGGTCACATTTGTGGGGTTTCCACTTTTTTTTCTTTTCACTGCTGAGTAGTATTCCGTGATCTGGAATTCTTGCTTCACCGTTCACGTCTCGAAGGACATTTGGGTAGTTTCCAGCTTTGGGTTATTACAAATAAAGCTGCCGTGAGCATACGTGTCCAAGTTTCCGTGTGAAAACAAGTCTTCCTTTCTCTGGAATAAATCTCCAGGAGTGCGTATGGTGGGAAGTCCACTTTCGGTTTTAAAAGAATCTGGCGAACTATTTCCCAGAGTGGCAGTGCCATTTTGCACTCCCACTCGGCAACGGGTATGAGCCAGTTTCTCTTCATCCGTGTCAGCTTTTGGTGTTATCGGTATTTCTCTTTTAGCTGCTCTTCTTGATGTGTGAGAAGATCTCGCTGTGGTTTTATTTTTTTATTTTTTTTAAAAAGATTTTATTTATTTATTCGACAGAGATAGAGACAGCCAGCGAGAGAGGGAACACAAGCAGGGGGAGTGGGAGAGGAAGAAGCAGGCTCATAGCAGAGGAGCCCGATGTGGGGCTCGATCCCATAACGCCGGGATCACGCCCTGAGCCGAAGGCAGACGCTCAACCGCTGTGCCACCCAGGCGCCCCTCGCTGTGGTTTTAATCCGGGTTTCCCTGCTGGTGAGCGACGTCAGGCGTCCCTTGTGCTAGTTTGCTGTCTGCACATAGATCTTCAGTGAAATGTCCCCTTGTGTATTCTGCCAACTTTCTAATTGGGCTGTTTTTTAACCTTGAGTTTAGAGAGTTCTTTATATAG
Organism: Ursus maritimus; assembly: GCF_017311325.1. Classification (NCBI taxonomy): domain Eukaryota; kingdom Metazoa; phylum Chordata; class Mammalia; order Carnivora; family Ursidae; genus Ursus; species Ursus maritimus. The sequence goes on along the minus strand of NW_024425230.1, from coordinate 10,327,504 downwards.
TCTACGTACAAGGCCTCCGTCAGATGTGCGATCTGCAACTGTTTTTTCCCTGTCCGTACCTTTCTTTTCGTTCTCTCAGAAGGCATTTTTGCACAGCAAGAGTTCTCATTTGGTTGGGGTCCGGTTTGTTAACACTTACTTTCATAGATCGTGGCGTGCTCTTGGGGTCAAGAACGTGCCTACCGGTAGGTCTCAAGATTTTCTCCCTTTTTGCCCCGTTAAAGATTTATAATTTTCCTTCTTTCATTGAAGGCTGTGATCCACTTTGAGTTAATTTTTGTACACGGTGCGAAACGGGGTTGAGGACTCATGTTTTTGCCTCTGGGTAGCCTACCGTTCCAGCCCCATTTGTTGAAGAGGCCATCCTCCTCCGCGGAATTGATGCCACACCTCTCCTAGCCCAAGACTGGGCATATTCACACGGGGGTACTTCTAGGCTCTTAACAAAGCATGCATTTTAACCAGACATTTGTGTGCTTTCTCAAGACTTCCTAGCTTGGGGGTGGGGCAGCAGTATGTCCCTTTTTGGCTCCCCCACAATGCCTCCCACAGAGAACTCTGAAAATGCTCCCAGACTGGTGAGGTTGCAGGCAACCACAAGAAGGGGCGTGTGTGGAGTGCCCGGGGCCCACCATGACCCTGGGAGCAGCAGGAAGCTCCCATGGGAATTGGGGAGCAGCCCAGGTGTAGAGACATCCTCCCCCCAACTAGGCCCGGCTTGAACTAACCAGGGTCTCTTTGGTTCAGGTTTTGGACCCTTCCGGCAGCACCTGGTGAATTCCAGCTGGGAAGCAGTGAAGGTAAACACCCATGTGGCTCAGACCCCGTAGCTCAGGGCCCCACCAATTCTTTGTGTGGCTGAGAAACCCAGTGTGCAAGGCCCCTTGGCAGCCAGACCCACTCAGAGGGGAGAAGAAAAATACTCAGGACCCTGGGAGAGGGACTAGCCTTTGGTCCTTGGGCTGTGACTCACCTGCCCCCAGGTGGCCCTTCTGGCTGTGTGGTAAAGAAGAGACTGTGGGGACTGTGGGGACCCTCCTGGGAAGGACGGGGAGTGCCCGAAAGCAGCCTTTGCTGCCCCAAGAGCTAGGTTCCCATGACCCTTACCCCTTCGGGCCCTGGGGCCTCGGGAAGGTCACTTCCCCCAGCCTCAGTTTCCTTATGCATGAAATGGGTGGGAAATAGTGCTGATGTTAAAGAGGAGTAAAAAGACAAACATGTAAACCAAGTAAGCACGGAAGTGTGTAAAAACAGGTAAGTGCTTAACAGTGGTCATTATTCTAAAGGACACACCTTTTTTATTATTTAAATTCAATTTAATTAACATGTAGTGTATTATTAGCTTCAGAGGTAGAATTTAGTGATTCATCAGTTGCATACAACACCCAGTGCTCATTCCATCAAGTGCTCTCCTTAATGCCCATCACCCATTTACCCCATCCCCCCACTCCCTCCCCTCCAGCACTCCTCAGTTTGCTCCCTAGAGTTAAGAGTCTCTTATGGTTTGTCTCCCTCTCTGTTTTCATCTTATTTTATTTTTCCTTCCCTTCCTCTATGTTCATCTCTTTTGTTTCTTAAATTCTACATATGAGTAGTAAAGGTGTGTCCTAATATAATATAGCACTCATGTGAGGTCATACCCTTATTTTTAAGGAAGTAGCTGGCCAGGAGAAAGCATGTCCTGAAATGGGATGAGGAGGGGTCAGGGTCTCATCACTAGAGGGGACCGCCCCTCCTCCTTGAAGCAAATGCCTCCTGCCAGTCCCACGTGGGTGTCACTTAGTGGCTTAGAACACAGCTGGCTGTTGATTCACACTTGACTGTCAATTTCATGCCTCTGTTGGATCAAGTCAAAGGTAGGGTCTTGAGTCTATTCTCAGGGTGTCCCAGGGGAGCTGAAAATGCCACAAAGCTACTTGAGTCACGGATTTGCAGCCACTGTAACATTGCTTTTCTAGACTATCCGACAGATGCAGTCAAGGAAACTCGTGACTCTTGAGTTAGAATTTGGGTTGTTTTGTTGTTTTTTCTTTTTTCAGCCAGAAAAAGAGCTCAGAGAACCCCAGACTCACTGCCAAGCCTCACTGCTGTACACATCGTACCAGAAAGGCCAGGTCAGGGCTTTCGTGAGCTCCCAGGTGTCTGTAGCCTTTTCCTCGAAAAACAGGGCTTTTTCTGCTGAATGCTGGATGGCCCCGAGCCCTTCTATTTCTTTTTGCCGTCAGGAAAAAAGGAAAAAGAGCAGGCTGCCTGAATTTGCCTCCCAGCTCTGATAACTGCGACCTGTGGGACCCAAAACAAGCCCCCCCAGCTTTTCTCTGCCTCAGTTTCCTTATCTGCAAAGTGGATGGTTGTCATGACTATGGGAGTTAGCACATGTAAAACCCTTGGAATGGGGAGCACCTGGGTGGCTCAGTTGGTTAAGCATCTGCCTTCAACTCAGGTCATGATCTCAAGGTCCTGGGATCGAGCCCCACATCAGGCTCCCCACTCATCGGGAGCAGGGTTGGGGGAGTCTGCTCCTCCCTCTCCCTCTGCCCCTCTCCCGACTTATGCTCTCTCAAATAAATAAAATCTTAAAAAAACAAAAAACAAAACAAAAAAACCCACCCCGCCTTGGAATGGGGCAGGGCACACTGCTGGTGCTCACAGATGTCATCCTTATTACCAGGAAGCTATTCTATCAGTCAGTCTTCTCACTGTGGGCCAGTAGATTCTGGGTTTGGAGAGTCACACAGGAAATGGAATGATGGGGAGGATTATTTGGGAGACTCAGGATTGACCAATAAATCCAGAGAAGCAGGGCAGAAACAGAAGCAGGCTAGGGGCTTTCAGGCAGCGGAGACAGGATGGTAAACTAGGTGCTCTGAGGGGCCCTTCCTAGATAGAGCAGAAGTTCTGTGCATTGCTGGGCGTACAGTATGATGCTCTCCAGGAAAGCTTGCATACGTGACATCATGGGCATGTATATGCCACACACAGGAAGGGCTGCTGCCTGAAGGAGTGACACAAAAGGTGGGGGGAGGGGGCAAACACCATCATCAGCAGTCAGCGGTGAAGGGGCTTGCGATGAAACCAAGACTTGAACTTTAAGCTAGACCGTGGGAAGGGGCTCCTGTGGTTCCTAGCACCCCAGCTCCCAGCAGAAGCGTATGCAACTTCTCTTGAAGATTTAAACCCTCAGATTTCTTCACAAACTAAGATCAACTAAACAGTAGTTTCCATTCAGATATCACCAAATACATAAAGAAACGAACAGCTTTGAGGAAAAATCAGCAGAAGCAGATTTAGAATCTCAAGAATGTGAGATCCTAAATCATCCTGCTAGACAGCATCATAAAATAGCATAACTGGGAAATATTTAAAGAAGATGGAATCACAGAAATGAGACTCTCAGAAAAAGAGACTATCAAAAGATCAGGTACATTGAAAAAGGCAGTAAGAGGTCTTATAGAAATTTAAAAAAATTGTTGAGGTGAAGAATTCAACAGATGGTTTATAAGGCAGTTTAGAATTGTGCTAAGTGAAAGATGCCAGTCACCAAAGATGACAGTGTAGGATTCCATTTCGATGAACGTCCAGCTGAGGCAAATCTGTTGAGACGTAAAGTAGGTTAGTGGTTGCCGAGGGCAGGTGAGGAGGAATTGGGGGAAATAGGGAATGACTGTTGATGGGTACAGGGTTACTTCAAGGGTGATGAAAAGATTTTAAAATTGATTGGGGTGATGGTTGCACAACTCTGTGAATATACTAAAAATCGTTGAACTATAGACTTCATTTTTTTAAATTATAGACTTTAAATGGGTGAATTGTGAAATATACACATAAATATACATACGTATGGCAGCTCAGAGACAGATGAAGAGAAAATTAGTGAACTAAAAGATAGATCTGAAGAGGTTATTCAAAGGGCAGCTTTAAAAAATGTGGACAAAGAAGTGAAAAAAGAAATTAAGAAATATGGATAATAAAACAAGGTATTCTAACATAGGGCTAATAAGAGTTCCATGAGGAGAGACTAATAAGAATGAAAGAGAAGCCATAGTCAAAGACAATGACTGAGACGATTCCGGAAGTGATGAAAGACATGACTCCACAGAGATAAGAGGTACAAACTATACCAAGCAACGATTAACAAAATCCACACCTATGCACACAGTAAAACCGCACAAAACCAAAGACACAGAGATCTGAAAAGTTGCCTGAGAGAAAAAATAGGCCACCTGCAGAAATTGGCCATATGATGAGAGTAAAATTCTCTAAAACAATAGTAAAAGGCAGGGAACAGTGGAATAGTATCTTCAAAACGCTGGGGGGGGGGGAAATGTCAACCTGAAATTGTCTTTCAAGAAATTATTTTTGAAGAACAAGAATGAAATGAAGACATTTTCATAAAAATAAGCACCAAGAGGGGCACCTGACATCCTGACGCATGGAACCCCACCCTGCCCATCGCCTCATTAGCATAACAAACACACTCCTGCCACTCAGGACAAAAACCAGATATATTCCTTCTTATACGACAGTTCCCTGTAGAGGTTTCTGTCTAGGGAGAGGAGGTAGCCCTTAAGTAAAATCATTATAACTCAAACCAGATTCTGAGAAGTGCTACACTAGGAGACACCCGGAGGGGGAAGGGATTGACTTCATTCTGGAGAACATATGAAAGAAAAGAACCTAAAGCCAAATGAGAGAAAACTGCCCCCCACCCCCACCCCAGTGGTCTCTGGGATGGCCATGTAGTGGATGTAGGATGAAGGACAGGCTAATTTCTGGCAAGTGGGAATAAATTCTCAAACCACCATGTGCTGGGTACCACACGGGACACTTTAGGCAGAGGAGCTGTGGAGTTCTTCCCTCAGTCCAGAGAAATTGATATTTATTCCTGTCTTGCAGGTAAGGAAATGGGTGCGCAGGGAGGCTGAGTGTCTGGCCTGAAGACACATGGCATCTAGATTCCAGTCTTAGGTGGTCCTGGTGAGCAAAGTCCAGGTTCATCCCACTCGCCTCTGTCTTCCCCTGGGGGAAAAGGACATCTGGTTCAGAGGAGGAGGACCACTTCCAGCACAATAATGGCTTATAAACTTTCTAGAACTCAAGAAACATCCAGACCACACTACCCAATGACTCCTGGGTGAGCAAAGTGAGGAGATTCACCCAAATGCCTTAGCCTTACGGCCATGTCATCATGGCTGACCCTCTACTATGAGCTCATCTCCACCCCCTTCCCAGCTCTCCCACCAGCACCTGAGACACAGACAAGGCAACAGGTTGCTCAGTCTCCTAGCTCATGAGGTACTACAGTGGTGATGACCTAAACAGAAGCCGCCCTAATTGCTGATGAGGAAGCGAGCCCAAGCCTGGCTCCCAGCACCCATGGCCACCCCCATTTGCTTCCTCCACCGGTCCCTGCTCTGGGTATCTGGTTTCTGCTCTGCTCTTCTTTCTGGCTTTTTTTTCCAGGGCAGAGTCACTTGTGATGAATTTAGAGGGTCTCTTCACTCTCAATCCACAGGACCATTCTCACTTCCTGGGCCACCCTAGGTCATTCTGTGGCTTCCACCAACATGTCTGCAGACTCTACTCAGTGTTAGACTTTCTCATTCTGGTTTGGGATCACGTTGGTAGTGTCCACTGAAGGTACCAACAGACTGCCAACAGGACATCCTTTGCAGAGCTAATCATCTAAGCGGCCATATTAAGGCAGAGGTCCAACCTGATTCATGTAAATATGTTTGACCCATTATACAGATATGGAAACTCAGATGGGTGAAATAATGCCCAAAAGGGCACATAACTCCCTAGGTCAGTATAAGTACCACACCATCTGTGGGGACCTCTATCAACATGTCCCTATCCCCACAGAGGACCTAGCCTGAAGTATGTGTTCCAGTGGCTGGATACATGAATGAATGCTATTCTTTTTCCCTTCCCTTCTCTTCCTTTTCCTTCCTTCTTTCTTTTTCTTTCTCTTTCTTTCTTTCTTTCTTTCTTTCTTCTTTCTTCTTTCTTTCTTCTTTCTTTCTTCCCTCCCATTTCTCTTTCTTTCTCGTTCTTTCTTTCTTTCTTTCTTTCTTTCTTTCTTTCTTTCTTTCTCTTTCTTTTTCTTTCTTTCTTTCTTTCTTTCTTTCTTTTCTCTTTCTTTCTCTCTTTCTTTCTTCTTTCTTTCTTCTTTCTCTTTCAATATTTTATTTATTTGAGAGAGAGAGAGAGAGCACTAGTCAGGGGGAGCGGCAGAAGGAGAGGGAGAAGCAGGCTTCCCACTGAGCAGGGAGCCTGATGCGGGACTCGATACCAGAACCCCAGGACCATGACCCAAGCTGAAGGCAGACATCCAACTGACTAAGCCACCAAGGCGCCCCGGTGCTATTCTTTCCTACCCCCACGCTCTCCCCTAGCAATGGCAACCTTGTCAATATCAGGGGAGCTGTTCAATGAGCACTTACTCCGTGGCAGGCGTCGTAAGTGGGCATTATGGAATCACAGGGAGGAAAAGGAAGTCTTATCGCCCACTTACAGCATCTCACCTCTAAGAGAGGTGAGCTGTTAACAAATAATACCTTGAATGCGTTTTTGTTATCGTTGCTCTTAGAAGTTTTTACCCAAGTCAGCTCTACATCCCACGTGGGGCTTGAGCTCATGACTCCGAGATCAAGAGTCGCCTACTCCCTGACAGAGCCAGCCGGGCGCTCCTTGTTGTAGCTGTTCTTAAATGGGAGAAGAGTGTTTTTAAAAGAAGGAAAATATAGAAAAATAATATAAATGCTAGAAGTCCACGATGAAAAGAGGCATTTCCTACAAGCTCCCAGAAGGGAGACTTAATGCTGTTTTATCAATAGCATGTGCCGAAGTGTTTTAACATCGCGCTGGCCCGCGGTGGGTGCCCCTCCCTGTCCGTAAGGTTTATCTATGGCCTTATGAATGCAAGGGCTGCAGCATTGTCTCCCGGCGTTTGGACACTTTAATTTTGGAGCCGGGACCACTTCACATTCTTTCAAAAGGAATTAGGTCCTTAACTCTTCTACAAGTGCCTGAGCCTGGAAAGGCAACAAATAAAACAAAAGTTTTGTAAATCACATCCTGGGTCAGCTGGGCCAAGACATTATGTAACCGCACATAAGATAAACCCAGCCTGGGTGGCCAGAGGGTCAAGGCTCTTGCCAGATTTCATAAATTTGATACAGAATAATTTCTCTTTACTCCAAAGACGAAGTGGCGTCGGGCCTTCATTACATGTTGCTTTAAAAAATCATAATAATAAAAAAGTAAAGGGCAGTGCATCGGAAGAACTCAAGATGCACCGTGCCAGGCGGCATTTTACCGTGAAGGGTGGGACCCGCGCCACTCACGCGGGGACAAGCAGGGGACTGTTCACTTTTCCAAGTAAAGGTCAATTGTTTCTTTGATTCATCTGTATCTTCTTTGTAGGAAGGCCTTGATTCATCTGTTAGACTGCTACTTCATGGATTATTATTTTTCTTTTAAGATTTTATTTATTTGAGAGAGAGAGAGTGAGGGGGAGGGGCAGAAGGAGAGGGAGACACAGACTCCCTGCTGAGCAGGGAACCCAATGTGGACTCGATCCCAGGACCCCGGGACCCCTGAGCCAAAGGCAGATGCTTAACCGACTGAACCACCCAGGCACCCCTTTTCTCGTGATTTCTTACACCTCCTCTCTTCAGTCTGATGACTGTGGTGTGAACCCATTGTATTGGTGGGAAGAGAAGGAGCTGTGTTCCTGCACGTGCTGGCCCCAGGACCTCATGGAACAGGACTGTCCCCGCATTCTCATTTCACAGTGGCACAAGAAGTCACCAGAATAGGGGGCAGATGTGAGCGCATGGCAAGGAGCCTGGGTCGTGGGCAGAAGGCATTGAGAGCCCCCACAGGAAGCTGGGTTGCAGAGAACCCCCTGGATGAAGGCGAGTAAAGAGAAAACCCACGCATTGGTGGATTTTCCATGTTCATGAAGAGTGTCTCCTATGGTTTCACAGCCCTCCCCATAAATACCACGCTTTTATTAAACAACCAGGGAAATGCATTTCGTCTGCTTACTTGGGGGAGAACTTGCCATTTGCAGACAAGTGAGTCAAAGATTTAGTTCTTGCTAAACCCTAAATCCATTCCCACATTGACAGGAGGACAGACCTGAAGACCCAGAGCAAGATCTTGCAAAATGACACCAGCACTTTCCTAGGACCTATCTGTGCGTCCCCCGACCCCCCTGCCCACCCCCCCAGCAAAAGCAGCATCTTCAACTCTTTCCCAGTGGCCAAAGCAGAGCAGACTCTCTGACTTCTCTCCTGTCTGTTTAAATAAACTTTTTACTTAAAAACACATTGAGACAAGGGGTGCCTGGGGGGCTCCATCAGTTAAGTGTCTGGCTCTTGATCTCAGCTCAGGTCTTGATCTCAGGGTTGTGAATTCAAGCCCTGAGATGGACTCCTTGCTGGGCATGGAGCCGACTTAAAAAAATGAAAAAATAGGGCACCTGGGTGGCTCAGTCGGTTAAGCGTCTGCCTTCTGCTCAGGTCATGACTCCAGAGTCCTGGGATAGAGTCCTGTGCTGGGCTCCCTACTTAGCGGGGAGCCTGCTTCTCCCTCTCCTTCTGCCCCCTACTCATGCTCTCTCTCTGGCTCTCTATCTCAAATAAATAAATAAAATCTTAAAAAAATAAAATAAAAAACCACATTGAGATGTACAGAAAAGTTGTGATGATAGTACAGAGAGTTTCCATATATTCCACACCTACTTTCCCCTCTTATTAACATCTTACGTCAGTATGATACTTTCGTCACAATGAATGAACCAACATTAACATACCATTAACTAAAGTCTATAGTTTATTCAGAATTCCCTAGTTTTCACCTAATGTCCTTTTTTTGTTCCAGAAGCCCATCCAGGATATGACATCACACTCAGTCTTCAGGTCTCCTTAGGCTCTTGGCTGTTACAATTTCTTAGCCTTTCCTTGTTTTGTGGCTTTGATGGCTTTAAGGAGTACTGGCCACGTATCACACTCTGCCTTCAGTTAGGATCTGTCGAATGTTTTTCTCATGATTAGACTAGGATTATGGATTTGGAGGAGGAAGAGCACCAGAGGTCAAGTGCCATTCTCTTCCCATGATGTCAAGGGCACATCAATATGACTGATCACCACTGATATTGACCGTGCTGACCTGTTTGTCAGGTTCATAACTGTTAGGTTGCTTTTCCCCTGAACTCCCTTCCCGTATCATACTCTGGAAGGACAGTGCTAAGCCCACCTTTGGGGAGTAGGGAGTGACACCCCCTTGAGGGCAGAGTATCTGCATAAATTATTTGGAAGGTACCTGCAAGCAAGATTTGGCTCTTCCCTCCCCAACCTATGTATGTATTTTTTAATCATTTCTTTACATTGGTATGGACTCCTGGATAGTTATGTTATACTATGGCTTGTTTCCTTTCAAAAGTCCACGTTCTCTCGAAACCTTTCCCACCTCCTTTACAATCCCTGATCCCTGAGGCCCCTCTCCTCCAAAGGAAACGCACAGCTCCCTATTTCATTTTCCACCATGTGCTTGGCTGTACTGGGTTAAACTAAGGCACATGCTTTTTAAATAACTGCACTACTCTTATGTAGAAGTCTGAGCATGTTCTCCTGTCCTCCTTCACATTCACCCATCATATTTTATTGATGCAAAAAACCACTTAAAAAAAAGAAAAGCACTTGGGCATCCTCCAGTTAGATGAATCTTCCAGTCAATTGCATCTGACGCTTTGCCATAGTTGAGCAGAGCTTTTGCTTTCTTGCTGGTTCATCCGATGATGCTTGGCGTCCCGTCTCTGAGGCTTCGATTTGATGAAATTTATCATGTCCTTTCTGGATTACACATTCTATCGGCACGGAAAGCACTCTGGCCTGTTTATCTTGCTTTGTAGAGTCTAGACCAGAACGTCGAGGGGATTAATGCTGTATTTGTGTGGCGGTAACTATGATGAAACTGTATCCTGCAACACACACAGCCCAACACCAGGGGAATGTCGGCAAACAAGCAGGACCCTGGAAATCATGCTGCTTACTCGCGGCCGCCCGGTGTCGGATTTGAGGCGCCTTTTCATTCCGGCGAGGGACAGAATTTGGGGAAAAACTAACAAAAAGCTCTTGGACCTACTTTTTCTGTTCTCCACCCTCACATCAAGTCACATGATAAGCACATTACAAATCTTTTTTTTTTAAAGATTTTATTTATTTATGAGAGAGAGCACGAGCTGGGTGAGAGGCAGAGGGCGGAAACAGACTCCCTGCTGAGCAGAGAGCCCGATGCAGGGCTCGATCCTGGGACTCCAGGATCATGACCTGAGCCGAAGGTGGATGCTTAACTGACTGAGCCACCCAGCACATTACAAATCTTAAAAATAATGTCAGCATGATATCAGGGATGTGCATCCAGGATTCCAAACCCATGGGGGCCCTTGTGAGCTTGCAGGCTGAGAGGCAGTTTGAGATGCCCTGGATCAGGTCCCAGTGCTGCACTGACATCTACAATTGTGAAGGATTACGCTGCTCCCCTGACCAGCCTCAGTAAGGCTCGACTCTCCCAGCCCTGGCCCCATGCTCACGTACACACTGCACGTTCTCTCTGGGCAGGAGGGTGTGCTGAGGCCGTGTTTCCTGTCTTGCAGGCCTTTGCAAAAATATCCAGACAGGGGCTCATGAACCCAAAGGATCTACGGCAGTCAAACTTTAGGCACTGTGTCCCCCAGGGGTGGGGAAATATTTGGGGAGCCACAGGATGCATTTCGGGTATCCGTCCTCAGGCTGCTGGGGTCACCCTCTTTTTTGCCACTTGTAAAATTATTCCTGTCTTTTACCCGTCTTGGTAACTGTGTTCGAAGAGGTCAAATTTGGAGTGAGAGAGCCATTTAGCAATTACGGAAAAAGCCGCCAATTAATCGAGGTCAGTTAATCCAGAAGACATAACAGCCCTAAACATGTATGCCCCTAATGACAGCACTTCCAAAATGCATGAAGCAAAAATGAATAGAAGTATAAAGAAAACAGAAAAATCCACAATTTTAGCCAGAGATTTTATTTTACATATTTTTTAAGATTTTATTTATTTGACAGAGAGAGCACAAGCAGAGGGAGTGGCAGGCAGAGGAGAAGCAGGGCACCTGACTAGGGGCTCAATCCCAAGACCCGGGGATCATGACCTGAGCGGAAGGCAGACAACCGAGTGAGCCACCCAGGTGCCCTTAGTTCGAGATTTTAGTACCCCTCTCTCAATAAGTGATAGAATGCAGACAGAAAATCAGCAAATGTACCTAAGACTCAAACAAACCATCAGCCAACTTGACCTGATTGACATTTACACAACACTCCACCCAGATCAGCAGAATACACACTCTNNCAAGTGCATACGGAACATTTACCATACATTCAAGATACACCATATCCTGGGCTATAAAATGAGTCTGAAGAAATTCGAAAGGTTCCAAGTCATGCGAAGTATGTCCCCTGGCCACGGTGGATTTAAATTAGAAATCAACAACAGAATGATGCCTGGAAAATCCCCAAATATTTGGAAACTAAATGCCCTTTTAAATAAGCCATGGCTCAAAGAAGAAGTCAAAAGCGAAGTTAGAAAGTCTTTGGACACGAATGAGCATTAAAACCGAGCATGTCAAAGCTCACAGCGTGCTGCTAATGCAGAGCTTAGGGGGAAATTTGTAGCCCTGAACGACAGCACTAGTAAAGACGAAAGGTCTCAAATCGATGACCTCAGCTTCTACTGTAAGAAACTAGAAAAAGAAGAGCACATTAAACTCGATCTAGGAGGAGAAAGGCAATAATAAGATCAAAGCAGAAACAGTGAAATAGAGAACAGAATGCTAACAAGGAAAATGCAAGAAACCAAAAGCTGGTTCTTTGAGAAAAATCAATAAAATTGATAAATCTCTAGCCAGACTGATCAAGGAAAAAGAGAGAGAGAGTGAGAAGGAGGGAGGGAGAGGGAGACAATGATTTCTATTAATTTTCAAGCTCATTTACCACTGCCTGGCTTCCAGCCTTGGTTCCACACGCAAACTGCTCCCATCAGTCACTAAGGCCTTTTTTTTTTTTTTTTTTTTTTTTTTGCCAGTTTGCTTGACTTCTCTGGGGTCCTAATAATCTTTGTGGTGGATACCGTATGGTTATTGTTCCCAATGTATTGTTCCCTCCCTCAAGCCCAGGTCAACCAGGTCCTCCTTTCCTCTCCCCGTCTTGGCTTAAAAGGCAGCTGTGAGCATTCAACCAAATACAATAACCTGTGAAGTCTTAGTCCAGCTCATAGACATCGCATAAACATTGAATCATGAGCTTCCCTTAGCAAGACCCTCTTTCAACTGGCTTGCCATCCTTTGACGCCTGCCTCCAGAAAAACCTGGGAGTCACAGGTGTCCCCACCTTTTCTCCTGTTCCTTGGGAGACATTCACATTTTTTAAAAAAAGATTTTATTTATTTATTCGACAGAGATCAAGACAGACAGTGAGAGAGAGAACACAAGCAGGGGGAGTGGGAGAGGAAGAAGCAGGCTCATAGAGGAAGAGCCTCATGTGGGGCTCGATCTCATAACGACGGGATCACGCCCTGAGCGAAGGCAGACGCTTAACCGCTGTGCCACCCAGGCGCCCCGACATTCACATTTTGATGGCGCTGGGTTTGCAATACAGCCTTTATGTGGGAATGACTGCCATCCATGATGACTTCTCTTCAGGATCCCTCACATTCTGAGACACTCTCAGTAAACCAGCAGCTCAGACACTGTTCCCTTTTGGAGTCTCTTGCCCTCATCTGAGAAGAGGACTTCTAGATCGTGATGCCATAAAACACCAGAAGACTTTCAGATATGGAAAAGAGTAGGCTTCGTTACAATCCCCACGTAACAGGGGCACTGGGTGGCTCAGTTGGTTGAGTGGCTGTCTCTTGATTTGAGCTCAGGTCATGATCTCAGGGTCCTGGGAGGATTCGCTCTCTCCCTCTGCCCCTCCTTCTGCTCACTCACGTGCTCTCTCTCTCTCAAATAAATAAATAAATAAATATTTTTAAAAACTCCCCACGTAATTATTAGCCCTGTCTAAAAGATGGAGGCATCAGCCTGAGCTATGTCACTGGGAATTCAGTCTGTCTTCAGTTTGCACTTCTATCCAAGCTAAACAATGTTGGTGGTGGAGCGAGACGGCGAGGTCCATAAATTTTTTTAAACTATGGCAAAATACATATAATAGTCGATTTACCTTTTAATGCTTTGAAGTGTACAGGTTGATGGCATTGAGTACATTCACATCATTGTGCAACCATCACCATGATCCAGCTCCAGAACTTTCCATCATCCCAAACAGAAACTCTGTCACCATTACACAGTAACAACTCATCTCCCCCTCCCTCAAGCCCCTGGTCACCACCATTCCATTTTCCTTCTCTATGAATTTGACTATTCTAGTTTACCTCCTATGAGTACAATCATACAATAGCTGTCCATTCGTGTCTGGCTTCTTTCACCATGAATCTTTATTTCTGCTCACATTTGCTACTGAACTTGGCCACTTCCCCCCGACCCCCCACTCCCATTACACTGTTCCCAGTATCTGCCCGACTTCCCCCTTGTCTGTCCCAGTCCCCAGTTTGTCATGAGCACCTCGCACAGGTTAGAACACGGTAGGAGCAAAAGTTATATATTTGGAGGAATATCATTGTTAAAGAAAAGTTACATTCCCAAGGAAGCAAGAAACACACACCTTAGTTTTATTTTTTATTTTATTTTATTTTTTTTAAAGATTTTTAAAAAATTTATTTATTTGACAGAGCCAGCCAGCGAGAGAGGGAACACAAGCAGGGGGAGTGGGAGAGGAAGAAGCAGGCTCCCAGTGGAGGAGCCTGATGTGAGGCTCGATCCCAGATCACGGGGATCATGCCCTGAGCCGAAGGCAGATGCTTAACGACTGTGCTACCCAGGTGCCCCTCACACCTTAGTTTTAACACGTGGTGTTCTTTTTTCCAATTCCACACGAGCAGTAGTTACACAAGACCTCCAAAGACCACAAGGAAGCACAAAGGAAAACAGATTATAACGCACACCTAACGAAGCAGTATCGTGTGTGCCCTCCCAATCCTTACTGTCATGCTGTGTGTTGGGTTCATATTGCTGCACATCGAAGCACCCCAGAAGTTACTGGTATCAAACAACCGCCGGTTTGTTATCCCTCCCAGTGCTGTGGGACCGCCAGGCTCAGCTAGGCAGTTCTTCCGCTGATCTTGCTTGGGTCTCTCATTGGTTGCATTGAGATGGAGGCCAGGGCAGGATCATGGAGGCATGACTGGGGTACTGGGACAGCAAGGCCTCTGTCCTCTCCACATGATGTCTCCCCAGTAGGGTAGCCAGACACCAATGGTATAGGTCAGGCCCTGACCCAGCTGAATTCTCTTAGTTAAAATGAGTCACAGGCCAGCTCAGACTCATGGTGGGAAGAGGAAATGACACCAGGGCGTGAATATTAGAAAGTGCATGTCGCTGGGAACTGTTTTAGTCAGCTCAGGCTACTGTGAAAGGATACCATAGACTGGGAGCTTAAACTTGACCACTCTCTCACGGTTCTGGAGGCTGGAAGTCCGAGATCAGGGTGCCAGCAAGGTTGGGTTTTTGATGGGGGCCCTCTTCCTGGTTATGACCTCACCCAGACTTTCCTTCAGGCATGCAGACAGAGTGTTAGTCTCATCCTGCCTTTTTAAGGCCACTAATGCCACCATAGGGGCCCCACCCTCATGACCTCATCTGTACCTAATTGTCTGCCAAAGCTCCACCTCTAATTACCATCTCATTGGGGGTTAGGGTTTCAACATATGCCTATTGAGGGACACAAACATTCAGTCCATAGTGGGGCCCATCCTAGAGCTTCTCTACCACATGAAACAACATTACCTCTCAGAAGAGATATACCAACTCCCCCTTCAAGCAACAGAGAATGTGAGTGTGGTCGCTTCATACACACCCCACACTGGATGGAGGGGAAAGTGTGAGGATTTTTGAAACTTTTGCTGGCTTGATTAGCGTCACATTGTTATGTAAATCCTATTAAAGCAGCACTCTCAGATCAAGAGGCAAGAAATTCATGGGGCGCCTGGGTGGCACAGCGGTTGAGTGTCTGCCTTCAGCTCAGGGCGTGATCCCATTTACAATAGCACCAAAAACCATACGTTACCTTGGAATTAACTTAACCAGAGAGGTAAAGGACCTATATTCTAGAAACTATAAATCACTCTTGAAAGACATTGAGGAAGACATAAAAAGATGGAAAAATATTCCATGCTCATGGATTGGAAGAATTAACATAGTTAAAATGTCCATGCTACCCAGAGCAATCTACACTTTCAATGCTATCCCGATCAAAATACCGATGACATTTTTCAAAGAACTGGAACAAATAGTCCTTAAATTTGTATGGAACCAGAAAAGGCTCCGAATCTCCAAGGAACTGTTGAAAAGGAAAAACAAAGCTGGGGGCATCACAATGCCGGATTTCGAGCTGTACTACAAAGCTGTGATCACAAAGACAGCATGGTACTGGCACAAAAACAGACACATAGACCAATGGAACAGAATAGAGAACCCAGAAATGGACCCGTGGCTCTTTGGGCAACTAATCTTTGATAAAGCAGGAAAAAACAACCAGTGGAAACAAGACAGTCTCTTCAATAAATGGTGCTAGGAAAATTGGACAGCTACATGCAAAAGAATGAAACTTGACCACTCTCTCACACCATACACAAAGATAAACTCCAAATGGACGAAAGACCTCGATGTGAGACAGGAATCCATCAAAATTCTAGAGGAGAACATAGGCAGCAACCTCTACGACATCGGCCAAAGCAACCTTTTTCATGACACATCTCCAAAGGCAAGAGAAACAAAAGATAAAATGAACTTATGGGACTTCATCAAGATAAAAAGCTTCTGCACAGCCAAGGAAACAGTCAAAAAAACTAAGAGGCAGCCAACGGAATGGGAGAATATATTTGCAAATGATGCTACAGATAAAGGACTGGTATCCAAGATCTACAAATAACTTCTCAAACTCAATACACGAGAAACAAATAAACAAATCAAAAAATGGGCAGAAGATATGAACAGACACTTTTCCAATGAAGACATACAAATAGCTAACAGACACAACATGAAAAAATGTTCAAAATCATTAGCCATCAGGGAAATTCAAATCAAAACCACACTGAGATACCACCTTACGCCAGTTAGAATGGCAAAAATAGACAAGGCAAGAAACAACAATTGTTGGAGAGAATGTGGAGAAAGGGGATCCCTCCTACATTGTTGGTTGGAATGCAAGTTGGTACAGCCACTCTGGAAAACAGTGTGGAGGTCCCTTAAAAAGTTAAAAATTGAGCTACCCTATGATCCAGCCATTGCACTACTGGGAGTTTACCCCAAAGATACAGACGTAGTGAAGAGAAGGGCCATATGCACCCCAATGTTCATAGCGGCATTGTCCACAAAGCTAAATCGTGGAAGGAGCCGAGATGCCCTTCAACAGATGACTGGATTAAGAAGTTGTGGTCCATATATACAATGGAAAATTACTCAGCTATCAGAAAGAATGAATTCTCAACATTTGCTGCAACATGGACGGCACTGGAGGAGATAATGCTAAGTGAAATAAGTCAAGCAGAGAAAGACAATTATATGATTTCTCTCATCTATGGAACATAAGAACTAGGAAGATCGGTAGGGGAAGAAAGGGATAAAGAAAGGGGGGGTAATCAGAAGGCAGAATGAAACATGAGAGACTATGGACTCTGAGAAACAAACTGAAGTCCTCAGAGGGGTGGGGGGTGGGGGAATGGGACAGGCCGGTGATGGGTAGTAAGGAGGGCACGTACTGCATGGTGCACTGGGTGTTATACACAACTAATGAATCATCGAGCCTTACATCGGAAACCGGGGATGTACTGTATGGTGACTAACATAATAAAAAAACATTAAAAAAAAAAAGAGTCAAGGATCAAGGTCAATGAAAGGAGTGGAGAGGTGTCATGAACTCAATTCCTTTGAGTTTCTTGACTGGTCACTTTGTAGATACTGAAAATAATCCCGATAATACTAGATTGCATCTGTATGTTTGGAAAAATTGTTCCAAGTTTTTTACAGTTGTGGATCCCAAGCGGTATGGCTTGTCACTCATAACCAATAGATCGCAGGGGCCAAAATAGCTCTCACATTCGATTTAGGAAAACAAACTGAAAATAAAATTGCATGGAAACACCTTCCTTGCTGATTTGGACGACAAAGATTCCTGGTTCCCTCTTCAGTGTGTGTCCGATAAGGCGCTGGTCACTCAAACCTTCAGATTTTGGTGATTGGAAACATGGTTTGATAAAATTCTGGAAGCCTAAGTAGGCAGATTATCGTGTTTTGTTTGGAATAATCCTGCAATCCCACTGAAGAACCCCACCATTGGGGATCTGTGGGTGATGAGGTTGTGGGATATAACTGAGGTTCAGTGGGGTGGAGTCCAGAGCTGACAACCAAGAAGGAATTCTTGAGGTGTCTTTGGTGCAAAATGGTGGCGTTTGAAAGCACTGGGACAGGACTGGTGGGCAGAAAGAGCTGCTGCCCCGGGGTTGTGGGGGTGGCTGATTATACACTATGGGGTTGGGGGAGGTGAGGAAAAAGGGAGGTTTCAAGAGGGTTTTTCTATGTTAAAGAAGATTCACAAGATACCGGAGGCCTTGCCATGGTCGAGTTAAGTTGTTTTCCCCTCTAGCCAGGTATTACATGAAGATAGTTGGGAACTTCCTGGATTCCTAGAAGTATCTGTCTATGGTCTGCAGGCTCTAAGACATTTAGTTGTATTTTATTCCCTTCTAGAAACTAGGTTAGTGACAGAAATGCTTTGTTCTTGTGAACTGCTAAGACATTTGCAAACTGAGGGAGACTTAAGTCTTGCAGGATTGTGGTATCTGTAGGTTAACTTTCTTTGTCCTTTAGGGCAGCCAGGAGTGCCTGAGGAATGTTCTGTACATCCCAGGGGGAAGGGTTGCAGGGTGTCAGCTTCTGCTTTGTCCTCAGCTTGCCTTCCGTTCCCTCATCATGGGGACACCATTCAGAGACAGGCGGGTCACTCTTTGCTTGATTCCAGAACATCTGGGACACACCCGCATGCCGACTCCTGTTTAGAGCCTCAGCCTCGGTCCCTGTGGTGCAGGCCTTCTGTGGCAGGACACAGACCAGAAAGAAGTCAAATCTAAGCAAGACAATGTCAGCGAGTGCGAAGGGCCACCAAGCATGAAGCTCAGGTGACACGGTGGGTGGTGCCTGGGGAGCTCCTCCCACAGACGTGGGCCGGAAGACTTCTCTGAGTAGGTGACATTTCAGCCAGGACCTGAGTGACGAGGAGAAGCCGCTCTGGAAGTGTTCCAGGTGGCGCGGCACCTGCTGGTAATCCGTGGGTAGCATCATCGTGGGACCACAGTACCTGAGCTGGGGAAAGAGGCAGAGGGGAAGTGGAGGCGGCCTGTCTGTGCCTCCACTTAACGACCCAGGTTCCTTTGACTACGAGCTTCCAGCTAATTAGAGACCAGACGTGCCAGAGGAGTGTTCTTGTGGGACGAGATTACTTGGGGTAAACTGTTCCGCTCTGTCATTCATTGGGAAAAAGTCACGTGAGCTGAATGGAATGAGGGAGCGTTTCCATTCTCTTGCAGAGACAAAGTTCCCATTGAGCGGCCTCAGGGAGTCTGGAGGCAAATTGATACTCGGAGAGCAATTCATTTTGTAAAATGGCTCTCTTGCCAGGGCTACGTGACTGAAGAAGTACCCCCCTCCCAACTCTGGCCCCCATAGCCTCCCCACAGCCACCCAGAGCAGGAAGTCCCACCCTTCCAGCTGGAACAGCCCTCCCGAACACCCTTGACTCCACTGTTATGGGTAAGCTTCGGCTCCTGGCTGCCAAGAAGACCTGCAGCCTCCATAGGCCCCGGGCGGGGATGGAGGTGGGGTACCCAAAAGCCTAAATCTGCCCAGGCCCCCGGGTGGGGACTGGGACCTCCCAAGAGCTGAGGGGCACTGCTGACAGACCATGAGGGTGTGGCGTTATTCTTGGGACCAAACCACTGGAGATGCATTCAGCCAAGTCTAATGGCAACAGTGCCCACCGACCTTCCTTTCTGGCAGACCCCCCACTGCTAGTCTTTGACTAGACAGAGAGGATGATTGCCTCCTGTCCTTTCTTTTCCCCAGTCAGTCCTGTCCAGTCATCATGGGCCCAATGCAGCTGAGAAACTTGTAAGTTAAAATGCAATATCCCTAATATGTAAAGAGCTTCTATGAATAGAAAACAAAATGGTGAATAATGTTATAGAAAAATGGGTCAAAGATGTGAAAGGACACTTTACGAAGAAAGGAGTATAAATGGCTCTCAACCACGTGAAAGTATGTTCTAACTTGTTCATACAAGAAAAGCAAATTAAAACTACACTAAGATCAGATTGGCAAAAATCCACAAGTGTGACAGCAACTCTGCGAGACTGTGAGGCTGATGGGCATTGTCACGCTTTGTTAGTGGGAATGCAAATGGTACAAGCCTGATGGAGGGGAATTTGGCAATACATCGCAAAGAGACATATGCTTCCAGCCTAGAATCCAGCAAATTCCTAGGAAGCTCTCCCAAAGATACACTGGCAAATGTGAGAAAGACATATGCACAATGATGGGGAAATTATATAGTAAGAATGAGGGGTACTGAATAAATGTTCCATATTTGTTTATGATAATAAAAAGATGGAAGGATAAATCATAAAATTAAAAAATGATCTCCTATGGAGGGGAAGAGACTGGATTTCTCTGAGAAAAGCTTGTTTTGTGGATTTAACGTTGAAACCATGTAGAGTATTTTGCGTACCAAGAAAACAAAATTACATTTTTAAAAAGCAACCCATAGAAATTAAAAACAAATTCAGTTAACAAGCCTCAAAGTGTATCTAGTTAGTGACGTGATCACACAGAGAGAGTGGTTTTGAGACACAGCAATTTACTTTAAGGATAAAAATAAAAGCAAAAAAAGAAAATCTTCAACTTTTCAGTAATGATATTGTTGGAAGTGGAGTTAGTAGTAGTATTCTGAGATCTCGGCATAGAGAGTGTGGGATAAAGTAAAGTGTGCATTCAGGGATATTCAACATCTTGACCTCCTGGACGTTGCCAGTAGCTTTCCCCAAAACACTGAAAACACCCCGAATGTGTCAAATTCGGGGGACACACCACTGTGAAGAGCCAATGCAAGGGGAGCAGTAAGGGCTGTTTTACGGATAAGGCATCTGAGGCTCCTAGAGCCTAGGTCACTCGTCCAAGGTCAAGTGCCTGAGTGCGAGTCCGAGGGGTCATGTCTGGAATTGAACCTGCATCCACCAGGCTCCAAGTCTCTTCTCTCAACTCCTACAATGTCCAGTGTCCTCCAACTTGGCCCTGGTCTCCCCTGCCCCCCTCTACTTGCTCTGAGGACATTTACCCTCCATGGGCATTTCCCACTCGTACTAGAAACAGGGCAGCGCAATGGCTGGTGGAAGGAAGGGCTCAAGAAATCCCGAAAAAGTGAATGAATGAATGAATGAATGAATGAAAACAGAAAATCGTTTTCTTTCCTGCTTGGACCAAAAGCTAGGAGGTAAAAAGAAAGGAGAAATGATTCTTTTTTTTTTTTTTTTAAGATTTTTAAAAATGTATTTATTTGACAGAGAGAGCAAGAGAGTACAAGCAGGGGGCGTGGCAGAAGGAGAGGGACAAGCAGACTCCCCGCAGAGCAGGAAGCCTGATGCAGGGCTCGATCCCAGGACCCTGCGATTATGACCTGAGCCAAAGGCAGACACTGAACCGACTGAGCCACCCAGGCGCCCCAGGAGAAATGATTCTAAAGGAAGAAACAGGACCCAAGAGACCCTGAGAGTCCTCTGTGTCAGGTGGTCCCCAAGACCACCCTCGGGCTCCATAATACACTGGAGTCAGGGCTCAGAAAAGCTGTTATAGTCATGGTTACAGTTTACTACAGCAGATGCTTACCCGACTGAGCAAAGAGAAAGGGGCATGGAACAAAGACCCCGACAGACCAGGCGCTAGCTTCTAAGCACCATCTCCCAGGGGAGTTCTGGAGGTCCGGGTTACTCTCCCAGCAGTGACTTATGACAACAAGTGTGCAGTGTTTGCAATCTGGGAAGCTCATCCGAGCCCTGGTTTTTAGGGAGGGTCAGTCCTATAGGCAGGCAGTGCCCACCTGGCTGACCTCAGCCACTCCGACTCCAGAACAGAAACAGAAACTCTAATTAAGTACATGATGCGATCCAATGCCTCAGGCATACAAAACCACTCTTACCAGGGAGAACATCCCAAGGGCTCAGAGCTCCTTTCCCAGGAGCCGGCCAAGGGCCAGTCCCGAAGACAAGTCTTTCCTGGGAATACGTAGGTTTTCAGCAGCCCAGGCCTGCTGAGACAACCCTTCCTTTCCAGTACCTAAGCAGAGGTGTGCAGCCCCCCACCCCCACCCTGAGGTCATTCCAGTACTTGCTACATCAGCACCCACTTGAGAGTCCAAAATCATTTCCACAGCGGGGTCTGCAAGGTGACCACTGGGCTAGAGGATGACGACATTAGGATTTCCGTTTCTACGTTTTTTAACAATTGTGATGAAAAACATAAAATTAACCATCTCCACCATTTTTAAGTGTACAGTTCAATAATTTTAAGTATATTCATATTTTTTAAAGATTTTATTTATGTATTTGACAGAAAGAGTGAGCACAAGCAGGGGGAGCGGCAGGCAGAGGGAGAGGGAGAAGAAGCTCCCCGCAGAGCAGGAAGCCTGATGCGGGATTCAATCCCAGGACTCTGGGATCATGACCTGAGCCAAAGTCAGATGCTTACCCGACTGAGCCACCCAGGCGCCCCAGTGCGTTCATACTGTTAATGCAACAGAGCTCAAGTCCTCTTGCAAGAGTGAAACTTAATACCCACTAAGAGCAACTTCCCATTTCCTCTTGCCCCCCACCCCTGGGGACCATCATTTTACTTTCTGTCTCTACGAGTCTGACTACTTTAGGTCCCACGTATAAGTAGGGGTCACACGAGATTTGTCTTCTTTGGACCGGCTTATTTCACCGAGTGTCACGTCTTCAAGGTTCATCCAGGTTTGCAGTGTGTGTCCGAAGTTCCTTCCTTCTTAAGGCCGATTAATATTCCATTGTTAGGGTGCGCCACACTTCTGTTCATCCATTCGTCCACTGATGGACGTCTGAGTTACTTCCACTTTTGGTCATGGTGAGGAATGCTGCGATGAACATGGGTGTACTGATATCTCTTTGAGATCCTGCTTTCCGTTCTTTTGGGGATATATACCCAGAAACAGGACTGCTGGGTCATATGGTAATTCTATTTTTCATACAGGCAGGAACTTCTGCACTGTTGTCCATTTTACATTCCCACCAGAAGTGCAAAGGGTTACAATTTCTGCACACACTCACCAACACTTTGTTATTTTCTTTCTTTCTTTTTTTTTTTTATAGTGGCCATCCTAACAGGTGTGAATTTTTATGTTTTTAGTCTACGAAAATACTAAAGAAATTAACCTTGACTGGTATTTCATAGCTAGACTGCTACGGGCCCCAGTGTGTATTTGCGCAGGAAAGTGAATTGCAATACTGCACAAGATTGTGTAAAATGTGAAATAACACATTTTTTCAGAGGGGCAAAGGAACGTTTCACCCTTGGGGTGAGGGATGCCATTGGTGCTAAAGAGGCCCTTCCTCTCTGATTCACTTTAATTTATTACAAGTATTTCAGCCAAGTTAATGGGTTTCAGGATGATATGATCCAGTTTTAATTAAACTAATCTTTCAATTATGATCAAGGAACCTTCACAAATATAATCTGCAAAAACCCACAAATAAAAGATTACACGATTAATGAGAACCTGAGCAAACATGTGAAAGTAACTGATATTCCCCTCCTCCTCCAAAGAGCTCTTCGCCAGCCAAGGTTTTTACATAAAAACAATGACCATCTGATAAGACACTGCCCCCACCCCCAAGAGGAGGAATTAAGAAAACCTTTGGAAATACAGATTTATATCCGCTTAGGAATAATGAAGACTATTTAAAGGGTGTATCATGCCTTGAGACATCAAGATATCAGCTAATGACTCTGTGTGTGTGTGTGTGTGTGTGTGTGTGTGTGTGTGTATCTGTGTGCACACTAAAATCTTTTATTAATAGGGGCACATGATCAAAATATTTGGAAACAACTGCTTCAGATAGAGGTTTGGGAATTATAGGGGTCTCTGTTTTTGTTACTGGCTTTTTCAGACCATGACCCACGAGTGTGGAGGAATGACTTAGAGGAGTATGCTGGGACAGTTGTCACATATGGAGAAGGGAACTTGGCATTGTTAAGGAAAAGAGAGTGACCTTTTTTATTTTTAAAGATTTTTAAAATTTATTTGAGAGAGAGAGAATACGAGTGGGGAGAGGGGCAAAGGGAGAGGGAAAAGCAAACTCCCCACTGAGCAGGGAGCCTGATGTGGGGCTCAATCCTAGGATCCTGAGATCATGACGTGAACTGAAGGCAGATGCTTAACTGCTTAACCCACTGAGCCACCCCAGTGCCCAGAGAGTGACCTTTAAACAGGATCCCAAGATTTCCCAAATCACTTATGCTTTCCCAAATTACTTAAACAGTTGACCCCACTGTTGTGCTAACATATCCTTCCTGGATATTCCTCCCTTCTTTTAATCGTAGCCTCTCTGGGCCTCAGTTTCTTCATCTGTAAAATGGGGGCATTGTTAGCCTTTCATCAGGAAGGTTCTGATGAGGTGCCAGGCATAATCCCCTACAGAGCAAGCATTCTCCAGGGGAAGCTAGTCTACTGAGCGAACTATTTTTTTTTTAAAGATTTTAGAACCAGAAAAACAGTATATACATACCCATTGTTAAAGTCTTATGAAGAGTATAAAAAGAGATAAGAATTGCCCCTACATGTGTCAATTATACTGCAATAATAATAAAATAATAATAATAATAATAATAATAATAATAATAATAATAATAATAAAAGAATCACCCTCTTTCCTCAAGGGATACCCATTTCAGTATGTTTCCATTTCCATGAATGGCTACAGGAAATAGTCTGAGATCCTGATTTTTTTTTCTTTAACTTATTTCTTCTCAGGGGTTTTCCTGTCAATAAATTCATTGAGAGAGGGATGAAGAAAGGGAGGGAGGGAAGGAGGAAGGAAGAGAGGAGTGTCTCCACACAGCTCCAAGCTTCACTCTTGCTTTCCCTGGCAGGATCCTGTTAATCCTCCAAGCCCTGGTCAGAGCCCCCTCCTCCACGCAGCCCTCTCAGACTGCAAATCCATGTGCATGGCTTAACATTTAGAGCAGCCTTTTACAGCAATGAAGGAGGTCCCATCTGACTGTGGTTTACAGATGAGGAAACTGAGGCTCAGCAAGTTTCAATGACTTGCCCAAACTCAACACAATTGGGAATGGAAGAGGCAAGATTTGGGCTCCTTCCATCTTACCCCTGGGCTTCTGAAGCCCAACCCAGCCCTTCCTGCCAGGATCCTGTCATCACCTCCCGTTTCTAGTCCATGTTTCCTCTAAGAATGTGACCCTCCAGGACATGCTGAACCCAGGGCAGAGGACAGCGCCGGCTGTCCGGGAGTTTTGCCTGAATGACTGAATGAAGAGACACATTCTCGCTTGCTGGTACTAGCCCCGAACTCTCATCTGATAGCGGAAGCAATCACATTTTGAAAAAGCAGCAACTGTTTTTACAACACCAGTTGGTGCCACAGCCTCGGCGGATTTGAAAAAATTCAGAGAGCAACTGGTGTCTTTTTCTCTTCCTTCGGTTCCCTTTGTTAAACTGCCATGTGTTCCTGGGGACCAGATTTCAGGAGATGTGGAGCCTGGAAGAAGTGGGAGAAGGAGGCAGAAGGCGGGCTCCCCACTTCCCCAGGACCTTTGCAACTGGTGGGGTTCGGGCTTTTTTGAGGGTTTATGGGCCCTGCGTGGGCACTTGTGTCGTGCTGCGCCTTGTCATTCCTCTGTCTGGCCCAGCGCCCGGGATGGCGCCATGGTGAGCGTGGTCATGCCAGGCTCTGTCTCTCTCCTCCTTGAGCAGAAAACACAGTGCACTTCTAGTTGGGAAAGTGTGCCAGTCCGGGAAGCACGAACCCCTGGCTCCCTCCAGGTCTGCACAGAACCTGCACTCTCTTTGCTAAAACAAGCAGCCCTTCTCGGCAGAGAGGAGGCCTGCCTTCTGCTTATGCAGAATGTTCTACTCACTGCTTCCGACAGGCCCCAGGCTCATCAAATTCTACTAAATGTCACTTTCAATAAATCCTTGCATGACTTTCTCAAATTAATATGGATTAATTATAAGCATTGATCCCTCATATAAGGCCCTGACTATGTGCCAGGCACGGCGCTGGGCACTTTTTTGTGAATCCTCTCACTCAACATTTGTGAAAACTCCTCGGACTTTTCACTCTCCCCATTTAACAGATGAGAAAACTGAGTCGCGCCCAGGCTAAGTAACATGCCCGTGTTCACCCAGTGGAAGGTGGCAGAGCCAGGTCTCAAACCAGCGTCCTCCTGACCCCAAAGCCCAGGCCTTTCCCCGTGGCACTGTAGTTGGGGCTGGCTCTGTCTGCGCCCCCTCCTGCCCTGCACCCACCTCGTTCCAGGCTGAGGCTGGTGATGAGCACCGGCTTGGCTGCTTTTTTGTAAAATGCTTCTGTCTGCCATGGGCACTGGGTAGGTGGCCCAGGACACCGTGTGTGTGTGTGTGTGTGTGTGTGTGTGTGAGAGAGAGAGAGAGAGAGAGAGAGGAGAAAGAATGAGAGAGTGAGCCGACTGTCCACGTGAAGCAGTGCCTGGAGACTGTCTCCATGATTTCAAGTTAGAAAAGTTTCCTCAATATGCCACGTCAGCTTCTGACTGCAGTCCCGGGCTGTGTGTGGCCCTTTCAAGCTTCGGAACGAGCTGGATGGCGGAGTGGGCATGTACCGGAGACTCAGCTAGGCCCTATGTCATTACTGACCCAAAGCCCCGTGTATCAGTCAGCTCGAGCTGCCATGACAGAATTTCATAGCCCGGGTGGTCAGACGTGTATTTCTCATAGTTCCGGAGGCTGGGAAGTCTGAGATCAAGGTGCCCGCACGTGGCAGAGAAAGAAAGGCTCTGGCGTCTCTTCCTCTTATCAGGACACTAATCCCATCCTGGAGCCCCCACCCTCCTGACCTCATCCATCAGCTCCCAAGGGCCTCGTCTGCAAGTACCCTCGCACTGGGGGTTAGGGCCTCAGCCTATGAATTTGGGGGGGACACATTTCGGTCCACAGGATCCTCTTACACTTCTACAGTCCCCCACCTGTCCTGGTGACCTCGGGATGGCTGCAGACTTCCCAGGGTCTTGGGAAGGGGCTTGGCCAGGGCCCAGGCGAGGCCTGCAGCCTGTGGAGGTATAGTGGCTCTCCTGTCTGTCCTCTGTCCTCTGCTGGGTTTAGTTGCCATCCACCCCCTGCCCCTCCCCCAGCTCGAAGGGCTCCAGGGGACCCAGCAGGCCTCAGGACTTCCGGCTGCACGGTGTGGGTGGCAGGGGTCACCTCCTCCAGGGGAGGCTCTGCGCTTGAGAAGAGTCCCTGGCGACAGGGCCGACCCGCCAAGCGGCAGGCTCTTCCTGTGTCAGGACGACAGTGGAAAGAAAGCGGAAGAGAGTGACGTTCTAGTTCGAAAGAGAACATACACCAGGAAGACGCTGGAGAGTAACTCGAAGGCACCACCTACTTAAGTTCAAGTTGACACGGGTCCACAGTCCCTTGTGTGCGGCTCTCACGGCCGAAGGTCTCTAGACACTGGAAGTTTTTCTTCATTGACTGGGTGGCAACAAACGGCCAGAGCTGACGGGACGCAGCTCGGGACATCTGTATTTACTCCACCCAGAGCCCACGTCTGCGTGTCCTGGGCCGCGGTTCTCGCGGGCTGGCTGTGGAGCTGGGCCCTGGCCCCGGGGGTCCACTGGAACCCACCGGGGGCACACGAGCTCCAGCCCATGGTCAAGTGAGTTTGGGCATCAGATGGGCAGCTTGAAAGGAAACGTGTGATGAGCAGAAGCAGGATGCTTTAATCTCCTGGGAATCATTTTCCAGATAAATAAAAAAACACAGAAGTGTCGAGTCCAATGACGAATGCCGTCCATCCCACACTGGCTCTGTGGATTCCCAGGAGGATGAAGTTTGGCTTCCAGCGCTTTCTACTTTGGCCAGAGTGATGCCATCAGCCTTCTGGGAAGCAGGGCCTCAGATGGTGTTAGGGGCTAAGTGTCCTTAAAAAACGGGGGGAACCTGGACTCCGAGGCAGCTGTGTGCAGAGGAAAGATGACGGGAAGCCTGCAGAGACACTGCGGAGCCCAGGGCTCCGGGAAGCTGGAAGAAGCAGATGGGGTCTTCCTCCTACAGGTTCACAGGGAGCACTGTCCTGCCGACACCTGGATTTTGGACTTCTTTCCTACAGGCTTGGGTGATAAAGTTTGGTGCTAAGCCACCCACTTTGTTACGAAGGCACAGGAAGGTCATGCAAAGGAGCTCCCCAAAGCTGGCCCCCAGGCCCCCACAGCGGCTGGGAGACCCACGAGATGTCCAGGGACTTGCTTCCTCTCTCCTCTCCTCTCAACTGGCTTGGTGTGGGGTGGCAAGAAAAAGCTGAGGTAGGGGAAAAAAAATAAGGGGGCCCCCGCTGTGGCCTGCCGTGGTCTGGGCTTCGTGGGCCAATCCAGAAGCAGAATCGCATTGCTCTGTGAAGAGGGGGCACTGACCGGTCAGCGCCGAGCCGGCTGGGCGCTGGGCCTGCTTGGGCCTGCTTGGGCCTGCCTGGGCCTGCCTGGGCCTGCCTGGCTCAGGGTGGATGTCCCCATCCCTCGGGCGTGGCGTCTTTGCAGGCTTAGTGAGCATAACTACTCGATGTTTCCACTGACGACAGAGCTGTAACAGCTTCTCGAGGCGGGGGAGAGCTCTGAAAGCAGATTCCCAGGCAATTCCATTTGATTCTGAGGCTCCCCTGCAGCCTTTGCTCAGAGAAGCCCACCGAGGTGAAGAAACTAGTTCTTTGCAGATGACTGGGTTCTGAGAAGCAGCCCAGAGCCAAGCCACGGCCTCCTCATCCTCCCAACAAAGGCAACTGTGGCCCCCGAGCAATGCCTGCCTGCCCTGGGCGCCTCCGGAGGGGCCGGGCCCTGTGCAGCCTTCCTGCTCCCGCCTCACTCATTCCCCTCAGGGCAGGGGTCAATATGGGGACACAGGAGTTGGAACCCCCTTGGTTCTGTCTGGTCCTAAGAATGTCCACCTGGAAGCTCGGCCTCCAGGCCACTGCCCCACGTGATCTGGCCCTTCTTCCAGCCTCCCACCATCAGAGTCAGGCAAATGAACCCTTCAGGCCCCAAATGGGGATGTGATCTTGGCACTTACTTTTGGAAGAGGACATACCTTGAGCTGGGTGGGGGAATTGGGCTTCTGCGTGGGTGTCCGAGCCCCTCAGGATGGCAGAGCTGGTTGAGGACAGACCTGAGACACCAAAAGTCAGCCAGAAGTGCCCTCCTCCATGAAAGCAGCAGAGCCCTGCTTGTCTCCTCTGAAGCCCAGGGCAGGACCTGAGATGTTCCGTCTGTGACCTTTGGGCAGGCCTGACAAGCCTGGCCGCGACCTCCATCCAAGGATGCAAGCTCCCGGATGTGTCCTAAAATGCCAGCAAAGGGAGGCAGGAAAAAGGTGTTAATCCAAAACCATCCTGGTGACCAGCACAGCTCCCAGAACAGGGAAAGGACTTGGCCTCTAGGTTCCTGATTTAACGTTTCTCAACAGCGCATAGCGCAGGCTTAAGCTCTCACTCCCTGGCTTTCTTCCTTCCAAACTCCCACCTGTAAAGGAGGGTGCTCTCTGACCTTGGGTTTCTCCACAGCCTTTCTTTTCTCTCTCTGCCGACCGCCACCCCTCTCACACACTCTGTCTGGATCTCACCTAAACCCATGTTTTTGCAGGCCTGACATGCCACTGTCTTCCCAGAATCCTCTCTGTGAGCTCCAGACACACAGAGCCAAGGAACCAGGTCTCTCCCCTTCAAACTCAGCAGGTCAAAAGTCAACCTTTTGATACCCCCCCAGCCGTCTTCCACCTCCATCCTCTTAGGGGGAGGCCCTGACCCATTAGCTCCTTGCACACAATCCTTTGATGGCTCCCTTTTGCTTTAGCTAAAGGCCAACCTCTAGCTGAGCACTCAGTCGGGCTTCCACAGACTTTTCTAGCTTCTGTTCCCACCCTTCCCACGTGCAGTGCTCCCTGATACACCATTGGTGGTGGTGGGTTACTTGTTAAAGTGCCTAGGGGTGCAACAGGCAGTTAATGCTCAGCTCAGAGTCCAGGGGTGCTAAACATCCCGTCCTTGGAGGTGCAGGACACCCAGAAGGCTTCCCCTGCCCCACACCCACTGCCCAGCGCCAGTCACACCATGTTTCCCAAAGGCTCGGGCCCTAATCCCCCCCGTGCCTCTGGAGCCCCTCTGCCAGACAAGCCCTTCCCCAGCTTCTTCATCTGGCTCGCTCCCATCTGTTCTCTACATCTGCCCCGCATCCCTTTTGCGGACTGTGTTCTAACCGGCAGACTGGGTCCTATATGCCGCGGGGGTACCCGCATCCCAAAGGGAAAGGCTTTCGGGGCCTTGAGGGGCAGGAACTGTGACTTTCCCGCTGGCCCCTCACCACCATGTGAGCTCCTTGAGGTCAGGCTCCAAGCCTACAGAAGGCCCCTGGGAATAGAGTGAGTGACCCAAGTGTTAGCTTTTCAGGGACTCTCCTGGTCCTCCATCCAGAAAAGTGAGTCTACCTGTTTCTTTCTGCAGGAGTTGTCCAAGCTGGGCCTGAACAGCGACGTGAAGGTGGAGCTGCGGATTCTTCAGCTGCCTGTAGATTACAGGGAGGTGAAGCAGAGGGTCACCAGAATCTGGGAAGATCTTCGACCGCAAGTAAATGATGGCTGTGGAGGCAGTGAGGCTGGGGGCTGCGGTGGGATGATGACGTGGTGGAACCCCAGAACCTGTGGACCCCTGGACCCTGGTTCTAGGGTTGATGGTTGAGGTGCACCCTGCCCCATGTCCCACCAGTAAGGTCCCACCCAATTTTCTAAGGTTCTGGGTCTGTTCGTTAAAGTTTAAGTTGAAATACAGAATGGATCTTGGAAGAAGATTCTGGAGAGAGAGAAGGAGGAAAGTAAATGGAATCTTCACTCCTCGCCAGGACTCAAAGATAGTTTCCAACAAACGGATAGGGTCTTGGGTTAGGTCCCAGTCATGGCCATGCACAGCAGGTTGGCTGTGAGGTGAAGCTGGAGACAAGGACCTTTGGGGCCTGGAAGGGCGGTCGGTGGGTGGCCTGTCTGGGGAGGTCCGATCTTCATCACTTCCAGCCTTTTCTATCCGAACAGAGTCATTATATAAAAAACTGGTACAACAAATGTCCAAACAATGGGAAGACCAGATGATGAGATTAACACAACACACCCCATCCCACCATTAAGACAACTGTCCCAGGTGTTTCTATAAAATGCTCCACGGCTATTTTTTTCAAAGAGGAAAAATAATAAGCTCAAGAAATCCTAACAATATTTTATCACATTGTTACTAACTTCCTTTATTAGAGTTTCACAAAAGAGTTGGAAGATTCCCCAGAAACACTAAGCTTCTCCTATGCTAGTCTTAGCTACCGGGGGACCCCGAGGGAAAAGACGGGGAATACATTACCCTGCAAGAATATTTGCCCCTATAAAAGGAGTTAAATTAAATGCCACATGGGTTTCTATCCAGCTGGTTTTCATCCCCGCACATTCATTAGGGGAGGTCGGCGGGGAAGCCCCGAGGGTGTGTGCCGGATCTGGTCTTTGCGATGCTTTGCACCCTGTGCTCTCGCCGGGCTTGGCCCTTCAGCAACATCCGGGCAGCAGAGCGCGACTCAGTTTCCCTAACCTCTTGGCTGCCGCGTGTGCGGACGCAGCTCGCTGTGCACATCGGCATGGACGCCTCCGCCAAGGCCATCGTTCTGGAGCAGTGCGCCAAGAACCGGGGCTACCGGGACGCCGACATCCGGGGTTTCCGGCCGGCACGCGGCGAGTGCCTTCCGGATGGCCCGGAAGTGATCGCCTCGGAGGTCAGCATGAAGGCGGTGAGCAAGCGCGTGGCCGTGGAGGGCGTGGAGGTGACGTTTTCTCGAGATGCCGGCAGGTACATCCTGCAGGTGTCGGGTCCCTGAGGGGGTAGAGGAGGGGGAATGACCACGTGCTCATGCGGTGCCACCCCGGGCGGCTCCTGCAGACCCCCAAGTTGTCACCCCCGCCCCGGGTCTCGACCCCGAGGCCCCCGCCTCCCACCCTCACCCCCACCCCCACCCCGACCCCGGCCTTTGGTAACTGGATAGAGATGGGAAGGCATGTTTTGAGAGCCAGTAAGGTTTTGTGGATGCTTTGTTTTTCTTTACTGCGGCCCAAGTTGTGACTCCACTC
>NW_024425230.1:10264588-10295866 GCF_017311325.1 Ursus maritimus | reverse complement strand
TTTAGCTCCACATAGAGATGAATTTACCTTGGTTCCTCCAAACTCTGACCCCCAGTAGGTAGCTTCTCCACCCCTCCCCCCAAGAAAACGAACAAGCGACTCAGTAGACATGGAGGAGAGGGGTTCGGGTGTAAAGGTGTTTGGGACTAGTTGTTTGAAAATCTGGTCCCTTCCTAGGCTCGGCTACTTGCTGATTGTAGAATCAGTCTCTACCCGGTTCATTCCCAGCAACGCTGTCTTTCGGAGGCAGAAGAACAAAACCTAATTCTCCCTAGGTGGCAGCCCAACTTCCTCATGCTTCGGGGATGCTGCATTGTCCCTTTTGCTCTCATTTCCCCGGGGTTAGAGGCTGGCTCAGGGAGTAGTAACGTGGCATTTCGTGTGGTTGCAGATATGTCTGCGATTACACCTACTACCTGTCTTTGCATCATGGAAATGGGTGCGCGGTCCTCATTCACGTGCCTCCGTTATCCCGTTGGCTCCCAGCCAGCCTGCTGGGAAAAGCCCTGCAGGTCATCATCCAGGCCACGCTGAAGGAGCTGAGAAAGCCCGATCTCAAAGCCTGGTTTGCAGAAAACTCAACTGCCGCGATTCCAGCCCAGGGGAACCAATTGGGGGACTGCTTTGGAGAAAATTAAATGTTTCAATCCTGTGCGCAGAGTTCAACTGTGCTTTGAGAGACTTTTAAAAAATATCTTATAAAACAGTTTACACAGAGGAAAGAAAGCTCTGAATTAGCCCAACGAAATCACAAAGGGTTATTTTATTGTCAGAAGAAAGAAGAACACTCTGAAAGGCAGACATTTCACAAGGGATTAACTAGCTTCAGTTATGGTTTTTCATGACAATAAAATGAAATCCTAGTTTGTTTGTTTTTTTTTTGTCTCTTAAAAAGACTGTGCAGGGGCCTGTGGGATCCTGCCCGGATTGCTAAGACTGCAGACCTGTTGGGCAGAGCTGCATGTGATGGGTTGATCTGTGGCCAGCTGGCCAGAGGGGAACACAGGCGGAGGGGCCACTTGGTTCCCCTTCCCTGGCTTCCACCCTCATGCGTCCAGGTGCTGGGTGCAGCTTCTGACCCCCAAGTCTCTAGTGTTTGGTTTTTCTTTTTCTACTCTTTTTTAAAAATTGTGTTTAATACGCATAACATAAAATTTACCCTTTTAACCATTTTTCACTGTTTTGGGACATTCACTTGTTGTGTAGTCATCATCACTGATGTATCTCAGGAACTTTCTCAGCATCCCGGACTGAAACTCTCCCCCATGAAACAGCATCCTCCCCTCTCCCCCTAGCCCTTGGCAACCACTATTCCACCTTCCATCTCTGAATTTGACTACTCTAAGGACCTTGTATACATGAATCACACTATTTGTCCTTTTGTGACTGGCTTAGTTCACGGAGCATAATGTCTTCGAGGTTTATGCGTGCTGTAGCGTGTGTCAGAATTTCCTTTTTTAGACTGAGTAATATTTCATTGTATGTATAGATCACATTTGGTTTATTCAGTCATCCTTTGGTGGACACTGGGTTGCTTCCACCTCTTGGTTATTATGAGTATTACTACCGTGTACACTGGTATGCAAAAATGTGTTAGAGTCCCTAATTTCAGTTGTTTTGTTTATATACCTAAAAAGGGGAATTGCTGGATCGTAAGGTGTTCCTACGTTTAAGTTTTTGAGGGTCCGCCATACTGTTTTCCATGGCCGCTGCACTATTTTATATTCCTAGCTGTGGTGTTTGGTCTTGAAGCAAAGGATAATAGCTAGGTTTGGCTTCTCTGACATGTTGGGTGTTATCCCTACTTTTTAGAAACAGAATCTCCCCTTTTCAGCTATCATGTTCACTTTGGGCAAACTCTGCACTGGCTCTTGGGCCAAGCAGCTCAAAGTGAGGTTTTGCTTGTCTAGTGTTTTCTGGGGGCAAATATCCATTGAGATACATTGGTTTTTGAAGGAAGGGGTTGACGGTGGCGGTGGCTAAGCTCTGGGAAATTTCTTGTTTTGGTGTTGTGCTCACAGCTATCACTTTCACTTAATTACGTTAAAAAAAAAGCATTGTTTACTTAGGGTCCAGATTCTGGCACTATACGGAAAAGCACTTGCAACTTCATAACAAAGGAACCAGGCAGCCTTGCTTGCTTTACCCTTAGCTCTCTGGCATGCTTGAGCCGTTGGTACAGACTGTACAGGACCCCTTTTGCAAATGAAACTGGCTTATTTGACATAAAACAGATCAGAGTCACATTGGAGCAGATCAGAGCCAGCCAAGTGGGGTGGGATGGTATGGCCAGCACGTATAAGTCCGGCTGCGTGGTTGTGAACGTAGCGATCCTTCTGTATTTGTACGCAAACACCTGCTGCCCAGAGCCCTGCCCCCTCCCGTACTGTAGCTTCTGTCCCTGGCCGGGGGCAAGCAGGGGGCGTCAGGGACCCTGCTTCAGGGTTATTTCAGATTGCTTGGCCCCAAGCCATACACATTTTACAAACTTTTAGATGTCATCCAGCAGGGAGGCCCAGGGCTTCCTCTTGATGAACGTCTCCGTCATCTCTCCCTGGGTGACCTCCGGTGTTCCTGAGGAAGACCCGCAGAGGGCCTGTTCCCTCCGGGTCTAAGCGGCCTGCCATCCCCTGTGCATACACACTGGGGCCTGTTTGCCTGGGGCTGACGTGCGGTGGTTCGGAGTCCGTTTGAAAGCTGACCCTGTGTAAACAGGTTGAACTCTGGGTTGGTCACTTAATAGTTGGGGGATTCGCGGGCCTGTCTGTGGGTTTGCTCATCTATAAAAAATAAAAACCCTTCCTTTGCAGAGTTGTGAACATCCGGTGAGAGAATGGGTGTGCGAGTCGGTCAGTGAGGAGCGTATACTGTACAAACACACCTCACTGAGTGCGGGCTCCTGGCTGGACCTGTGCGGGCAAATACGGAAATAGCCCCGCTGGGTCTGTGGTCTTCAGAGTGGCACAGTGCGGGGGGGGGGGGGGGGGGTGGNGCCAGCATTGTCATGACCCCGCATCCTCATCCTGAGAAGAGACTGCTGCTGCTTCTGGCGGAGGGCAGGTGCCGAGTGCCCCGCGGCTGGCTGGAAGCAGCATTCGCCCGCACGGGACCCTCCTGTGTCCACCTCGCCGGCAGCCCGCATGCCCACCCGAGCCTCGGAGCGGAGCCTTGAGCCTGCCTGAAGTCATCAGCCATCTAGTGACGTTCGAGGTCAGGTGCCGGCCAGTCCGTGACAGTGGTGAGCAAAAACCCCTGGGCAACACCGAGAGCTTGAGAGAGTCCTGTGTCTGGCTTTTGTTTTTAGGTCCAAATATTTGTGAGACTCGCCAGATCTTAAATAACCGTGGCCTTTGATTTCCTTCTACCGCCTACACCTTGCTATTCAGCCCTTTATATGGTGGCCTGACTTTGTTCCAGGGGGCATTTCCTGTGATCAGAGTTCAGTGAAATGATCAGCTTGCCCTCCACCCCCCAATGTGTCTGTGCATCTCTGGTCTGACTCCAGAACACTTACAACTTGTTTCCTTTGAACATATATTCACATTTCTTACTATGGCCATTTCCCCCCGCAATAAAACGGTGCCCGGATTGTAGAGGCCCCAGGACAGGCCCGGATCATCAGCTAGAAGGTGACATTCTGAAGGCTTCCAGCGAGCCGCAGCCTGTGTGCGCTTGCCTGGCTCTGACCTGCACCCCGAGTCAGTCTGCTGGCTGCGAGGTACCAACAAGGACAGGGAAATGTGAAGTGTGAGTCCTTTGTCCCAGAGTCACCTAGCAACCCTGCCCCGGCCTCACTTCTGTCAGTGGGAAGATACAGGAGAAGTCTACAGATCAGTCAAAAATGAAGTACAGATTTCTGTATTTTATGTATTCACATTTTCTTCGAGCTGATTTAATGGAGTGAGAAACAGAATAGCTTCCCTGTCTTCAGCAGCAGTTTGCATGCCGAGAAGGTTCAGCTGTCAGAAAGCAAGTAAAGCCCTTCCGCGGAACACCTCCGAGCGACATGTGTGAACACACATTCCACACGTGGCTCGGCTTCTCTGCCTCAGAAGCGTGGTGATTCTTCCAGAAGGGGGGGGGGGTAACCAAATCAGACACCAAAAATGCATACAGAATTCTTTTATTTAACTTAAACCATGTAGTACTTTAACTACTAGAAAAAAGCAGAGTAAGAGAAACTAAAGTTGCCTTAGCTTCAGCCATTCAAAATAGACAGTTTCTTTTTTTTCCCATAATGTAAAGAATCCAGAGTATATCGCAGTAACATGAATAAATTCTTACAACAGAATATACAAAAACATTTTGAAATTTTTTTCATCTACTGATTTTTTTATATAAACAGAGGAATTTTTTTTTTAGGAATAATTTATACACAGAAAGTCATTTTATGTAACAAATTGGCCATGTTATTACCTTTTTTTTTTTTTTACTTTTTTAAAAAACTTTTTTTAAACAAGAAAACTCATAAAATGCATTATTTGTGATGCATCCATTCCATTGCGCCTTCTGGTTTGATTCTTTTTTTTTTTTTTTTTTTGTCCCAGAGGTAGACATACTCTGGCAAACCTCTCCCTCAACCTCACTGGCTTAGAAAGCAGACAGGTGTTCCCGCCGAGCATCCCTTCCACCTGCGGGTGTGTCTATGCAACGGCAAACATCTGAATGAACAGTTGAACACAAAACTAATTGTTTCTGGACCTTTCTCCCATGTAGTGCAAAACATCCAGATGTTCCTACCAATGGAGATCTTATGGAGAAGTGTAGACATGGCCAATAATCCATGGGGAGCTAGAGGAAATGGAGTCCAACTGAAACACACTGTTGTGTGTGTGTCGTTTGTACTTAAAGGACTTGGTTTGGACTGGAAAAATGTGTCTTCGGTGTTCTGCCTTAAATAAAATAAATAGGGTCTCTTCCTTGTTACAACAAAGCGAGAATCACGATATGAGGCATGTAAGCAAACGGCCTGTGTGCGCCAGAGTTATCATCGTTCGCGTGATAAGTCTGCATGCTGTGATCGCTGTGGAACCAACAGCGGTGCCATCGAGGCCTTCCCTCTCCAGGCACTGCACGACCGTGGTGACAAGCAACCCAGCCCAGCCCAGCCGCTCAGGAGTGCCACGGGCACTGCCGGGCTGCAGCACCTCTGCTGTGTCCTTGGCCAATGAGGTTCTTTCAGTCCGTTAAAGTAGCTACACTCCAAAGGGAAATGACCAGTAAAAGATGATCCCCTTCCCAACCAGAGGGTTCTGGAAGACCAAGATACTGAAGATACAGAACTACTTCTTAAATCACCATCTTTCCTTTGTTATAAACTAGGGCACAAAGCATGGGGGGGAAAGAGGGTGAACCACGGCCTGGATCAGGGAGAAAAAAAATCTTTTTTTTTTTTTTTTTGGCATTTTGTAAAGCTAGCTAGGAAACAGGTGTCCTAAAAAAATGGATCACAAACACACATTTGCACACACAGAAAAAAGTGTCTTTAAATTATTTTCGGCAATTATAAACTACAAACATTTTATAAAATTATTCTATGTTCTTACAAAAATGCAATGAAACATTTAATTAGTTCTTGTAAACCAGATCTTCGTCAACTGACTACCCGTAATCTACTGGACTTAAGAGCCCTATTGAGAACGCTAATGAGTGACTAATTAGAACAATGTTTACCAGAAAGATGTGGACACACACAAACGTGGACATACAGATGAGTGATCATTATGTTCTTGCATAAACAAAATAAAACAAAACCCTAAAGTCATGCCCCAGAGCTGACCACTGACGGGTGCGGTGCAGTCCGCGCTCCTGACAGATCGCGCTGGGCTCTGCTGCAGCCGTGTCCAGAGCAGGGCGCGCGTTTTCTCTGTCGGAACCAAATGCCCGCGGATGACTGGTGAGCCTTGATGTGGTCTGATACCTTCAGAAACCATCAGGTTCAAAACATGGCCCACACTTCTTCCCAGCCCCGTCCCCTTCTGCTCGCCAGTCTTCGCTTCGCTTCATGTCATGCCCCTGTTACAGTGGTTTCCTACTGCCTCGTCATCCCACCGTCAAGGAGCGTCCAGTCTGCTTTTTCTCTAAGTGATCAATGAGTCATCTAAGCTGGAGGCCCGAAACGAAACCCTCTGGCCTGTCCAAGGTCTGTATCTTCAGCATCTCTGGCAACAGAGGTTCAATCTAGACAACATCCTCTCTTGAAATTCTCATTTGTACCACCGACTAGTCAGAGGAGAGTAAGAAAGGTTGACTTTCATCACTGGTGCTTAGAGGGTGGATCTGGTCCGTATCTCCCAATGCTGCTTAGCCCAGGAAATTAAAAACAAAAACAAAAACAAAAAAACAGCCGACAAACACAAAAGTAACAGTAACAAAAGAACAAACCCCAAACCTTAAATGTATTAGTGGGACTGCTGGCATGGGCCCAGGCGGACCGTGGAGCATTACGGCCAACTGGAGGGTGCCTATGTTTCGGAAAGGAGTTGCCTTTGACATCAGCCACCCTAGGGGGACCAAGCAGTGACAGCCGAGGACCTTGGACCAAGCATCCTAGCCTCCTCACTGATCTGAGCTAGTGCGACCTTGCCGCGACCGACAGCGGCCCGCATCACGCACAGCCACCTGCCACGAGAGGTGAGCTGCTACGAGGCCTTGGTGGAACCAACTGGCCTAGAGTTTGGCATCAGACTTGGCTTGTAAATCCGTTACCCCAGCCAAAGCACATCACCTCCTGCCAAGCATTTTGCCGTTGGGTAGTTGCACAATAAGCACGGTTTTTTCTCTTTTACCAAGCCACGTTTCCTCCCATCGAAATGTTGTCCCAAGTCCTAAGAAACAGGCTGGAAGGAGAGGCCAGTGTCGGCCATGAACACAGTCTTCCGTCTTCCACGGAGGAAGCTCATTCCAATTGTGTGTCAAACGTCAGGACATCCCATAAAGGAGAGCTGGGGTGGTCTGGGTCTCACACAGCTGAATTCGACAGTGTCTCCAGAATACACCAGCCCCTGCTGCCTTGGGGAAGGGCCGTGTGTGCTAATGACTCTAATGCTCACATCAAGTCAATGACGTGCCTCAGTGGTTCAGGTCACTTCGAGCGCTGTGAGCTGCTGTCAGGAGGAGGTTGCATGGAAAATGCCACAACTCAGCTGATTAGATTATTTGGAGCATACAAAAGAGAAAAATCAAGAAGAGGCGGGAAAATCAGCATAAAATTAGGCTAGAACTGTGGATAGATGATGCCTTGGGACAGTCAAGGTGGGTGGCTTGGTCCAGTAAAATGACTGCACCATCACACAAGCAAAATTTTCTTTTATTTAAGTGTTTCTAAAGCATTTGTTATGATGGGCACTACACTATTAGTGTTTTCTTTCTACTTAAAGAAAAACCACCTACAAAAAACAAAAACAAAAGGACACCAACAACTCGGACAGTTTAAACAAAACCCTTGTAACCAGCTGAATGATCTGTAGAAATCCAGTTGTAGAAACCGGTAGGTATGTGCAAAAGAGAAGCGGCCACTATTCCAAGGGGTCACCTACAGTGTGGAAGAAGAAAACCCTGATCCAACAGGATTTCTCAGTGACCTTAAGACGCCAGGGGCCTTGGGAAAAGAGGGTAGTGTTCTCGCAGGAGGAAGAGCGCTCCTGAGCTCAACTGCAGTACTAGAACTGAAAGGAGCCAGCCACGCTTGGGGAAGACCCCCACCACGCTCCCCGATCGAGTCACCAGTGCCTGTGAGAGCAGCTGCTGGAATCAGCATAGGCGCCATCCACCCCCGTGAGCAGCAGCGGGACGGGATGGAGGCGCAGCCCTGGCGGGAGGCACGCCACCCCAGAAGGAGGCTGGGCGCCGACCACCGGCCCTTTCCAGCCCAAAGGTTTGGTCTCTGTTTTCCCCGGGGGGAGGAGCTGAGGGTGAAGTGGAGGAACGTCTGGGGCGGGGGTGGGGGGGACTTGTCTCCTCTGTACGTCCTGAATGGGACCGGCTGACAGGTCAGGAACCCCCGCATTCTCCCGCAGGCCCGGCGGACTGAGCTCTCAAAAGCACTGATGGGGCTGCACCACTGACCTGGAGCCAGCGCAGCGACAGCACGTCCCCACCTCGGGCAGGGCTGGCCCACGGCGGCCAGAGCAGCGGCCCGAATCCGAACATCGCACCTTTCCAGGTAGGATTCTAACCCAGAGACCGACGGCCTGCCCCCTTGGGTACTTCCTGTCCTCCAAACCTAGGAACCGAGCGCTCTTCCAAAGACAGAATCTGTCATTCAAGCGGACGAAGGCCGTTTCAAGGGCAGCCAGCCTGGGACAGCCGAGCAGCCTCCCTGCGGCGCGTCTGGGCGCGCTGCACAGTGTGGGCGCCCCGGGCCGGGAGGAGGGAAATCCTGACACCTCACAACCTCTTAGGAAACCAAGTTCGGAGAAGAAGAGCAAAAACAACACAAAACGAGACATCTCAGGAAAAGGCAAGCTGTCTGACATGCGTGGAGAGGTGTATTAGTGTTGCTTCGACCACGGAATATAGCCTGGCCTCTCCCTGCCTCGCCTGGTGTGTGTGGCCTGTGGTGTGGATGAGGTTACCAGTATCAACGGCATGTTGTCAGGTGCTGAGAAATGTGAGATGTATTCTTTTGTATATATACACATATAAAAAATAAGAGTGAGGTAGATAAATGCTTCAAAACCAAAACCAAAACCAAAACCAAAAAAAAAAAAAACCAACAAAAGCAAAAAAACCCAAAAACTGTCCTGTCTTATACACACACACACACACACACACACACCACACAAAACCCTTTTCTCAGTATTTAAATTCTTAATGGGGCTTCTCTACAGTGATTGAAACTGGTATCACAAAATAAATTAAAAGAAAACTCCTACATATAATACCTTCTTAATTAACTTTTTTTTCTCATTTTTTTTTAAGGGAAAAAAACTATGGGACAGAGGCTAGAGAAAATCGCAGGACTGAAGCTACCGACAAGCAGAAAAGCACTACACACTTGCTTTCTCGTGTTTAATCTCCAGTCACAACTAGCAATCATCATATTTGAGCTTTGTTCTTACTCATAATTTAAACATTTCCATCCCAGAAGCAACTCGTGTGCTGTCATCACTCTGGTGAGAAGTGCTAAAAACTAAACAAAACAAGACCCCCGGGCCCCGAGGCCTTGGATTCCTGGCCAAGGAAAAGTGCGCCAGCGCCCGGGCTCTGGTCCCCTGGGAGCCAGCATGGGGGGACTCCCCGGCCATCGCGGTGGTGCTCGCCCCGACCTGGCCCTCCGGCTGGCAGACCTGGCGGGGCACCTGCCGCCACCACGAGGGGGCTGCCCCTGCCGCCCCCTCCTCACCAGTGCCCAGGAGGTGCCTGGGGATTTTGGGGTTCTAAAGACAGGTAGGTCGGTCTGGAGGGTGGTGGCGGGAGCCGCAGAGGGGCCCACTGCACCCTGGGACTCAGCAGCTGGTTCTCATGGGATGGAAGGATTAAATATCCATAAAAAAAATAGTAATCCAAATGCCTAGTGTCTGCAGTTAAAACTGCTGTTGTACCCAAGAATTAAAAAAATAGATATATGTGTGTCACAACCAAAACAAAGGTGAGGGAAAGAGAAGGTGAGACTTTCCAACAAGGGTGACTATAAACACTGAACAAGGATGTGCGAAATATTTAACCTTTTTTTCTGACCTGAGTTTGTATCATGTCTTGCACTGTAACAGACTCCAGCGCTGTGAGAGCAGGCTGAGGAGTGGGGTGCCGGCACACCAGGGCCTGCCCCTGGGGGTGCCGCCTGCTGCCTGCCTGCTTCCCTCGCCAGCCTCGTGCCCACAGAGCCTCCGGGTTAGAACGTAACTAACGGGCAGGGGGAGTGGGGAGGGGAGGGTGTATTTATAAAAAGGCATCAAACAGTTCATGGCAAATTATGTCATAGAAGTATCAGTTACTGGGAAGAGAGGAAGAAAGTCACGCACGCTAGTACAAAGCATAAGAAGTTTCTTGGAGTGAGCAGAAAGGGAAGAAGGGTAGACCTGAAGGTTTTCATAGATTAAATCCACAAAGATAAAGGACAAAAAAAATAGCAGCTTTTTTTTTTTTCTGTACAGACGTATAGATGAATATCTGAACCGTAAAAAAGTTATAAAAGTGACATTAAAGACGATGTGTATGCAAATGTTTCATGGTCTAACATAGAACTGTAAGAACCATGAAGAAGTCCTAGTAACAGAGAAAATGTCAACAAAGCTTAGAATGCTTGAATCCATTTACTGCTTTTCTTCTTACTGTTGTGGTGGTGTTTGAATTTCTTTCCTTGCAAACCTGCATAAACAGTTGGGCTGAGTCCCTGGAAACCCCTTCCCATCTGTGTCCTGGGGGGCCGGGAGCGGGGGGCCGAGATGGGGGGACAGGAGACTGGCACGTGGACGACCTTTCCTTAAAGCCTGTCTGCCAGGCTCTCGACAGGGCCTGTTTTCTCCAGAATTCCTGGGGGCTAGCACGTGGGGGTGGGAAGAGGGGGTTCAGCCTCTCCCAGTCTCCACTGAGAGAAAAATCCCATTCTGTCCACTTCCCCCAAATAATAACCTAGTCAAAAGCAACTAGACCTGTGTGAACGTAAGACTGGAAAAGAACACCAGGGGCAATCGGATGGAGTGCAGCCTCAACGTGGCTCTTAAATGGCGTGACTAGATACCATGCTCGCCCCATGCCTCTGGAAACAAGGAAATAAGTGCCGGGATCAGGAGGGAGGAAGTTGAGGGTTTTGGCAGAATTTGGCAGCATTAAAATGGTAACAACCTTGAATGAATGATGGCCCTTTTTCAATTTCTTAAGTCCCTAAAAAGGTGAAAGATACAGTTAAAAAAATTCCGTCTCAACGTGTTTTTTTGTTTTGTTTTTGTATAAAGACCTACGGTGACAGGCAGGTGTGTATGGGGGCAATGTGGGGCCACCGGGAGGGACAGCCAGTTCCTCAATCTGATCAAAAGGGCGTCCCGGCTGGGCTTGCGGCAAAGGTTTTTCCATTATGAAGCAGAAAGAAAGAGAAAGGTGAGAGAGAGAAAAAGGAAAGAGGGAGGGAGGGAAGGAGGAAGGGCAGGAGACAGGTCTGAGAGAAGTGACGGGGAAAGCGTGAGGAGACTCGATTCTCGAATGTTCTGTTGCTATTAAGTGTTGTCATTAAGGTTCTTAAAGGCCCATGTCAGTTAAGGGTTCGGGCAGGGAAATAAAAAGCTGCTTGCATATTGAAAAAAGGAACATCCCAAATGTGTTTACTGCAGAGAAGCCGTCTCCCGTGGGCAGCATTGGCAGTTCTGAAGATCCACTGAGGTACAGGAGGCTGTGAATAGATTGTTAAAACTCTCTCCCCCCACCCGCCGCCCAGCGTGCACACACGTTACTGTTTGCACGGGATTCGGGATCCGAGGATCAGCAGGTCGAAGACTGGGGCAGAGGCAAGGCCCTCTCGTTCTTGCGTCCCCCGTTCATGTGCGCGTAAGGCTGTCTCTCATCGAAGCTGGCTCGGAGGACCAGCACGCCGGGGCCTGGGCCGTTCTCGGCCTTGTGTCCTGAGTGTCTGTCGGGCAGCGGCAGGGAGGACGAGGAGGCGGAGGGGTCCAGGGGGACGCTCTCCATGTTCTCGGGCTCCAGGTCCAGCTCCTCCGGCTCGGGCGGCTTGTTCTCCTCGCTGTAGTAGAAGGAGACCTCCCGGAAGCCGGGCTCCATCTCGTCCTTGATGCTGCTGATGATCTCCAGGAAGGAAGGCCTCATCTTGGGGTTGTACTGCCAGCACATGCGCATCAGTTCAAACCTGGGGGGAGACAGACGGGAGGTGGGCCCCGCCGCCGTGGTGGCCGTGGCCGGCAGCCTCCCGGGCCACTCGCTGCGGTCTCTCTGCGACGCCTGGCCACCGAGAGCACTGCAGACGGCACTGCCGCCTCACCAAGCCTCTGCTTTTCTCTCTCGATGGCCCCAGGAGCCTCGGCTTCTCCTGTCTCGTATCCCACCTCGGCTTTCACTTCACCCGGGACCCAGGACCCTCCTCGGGACAAGACCTGAGCGCTCATTTCCCGAGGAGGACAAATCTAGGCTCACACACAGTCTGTCATCACAGGTATTATGGTGACAGCGCTAAGACATAAAAACGGGCTCCTGGGCGGCACAGTCGGTGAAGCATCCGACTCTCAGGGTCAGCTTAGGTCGTGATCGTAGGGTTGTGGGATCGAGCCCCGAGTGAGGCTCTGCGCCTCAGCAGGGAGTCTGCTTGAGATTCTCTCTCCCTCTGGCCCTCCCCCAGTCTCTCTCTAAAATAAATAAATCTTTTAAAAAGAAATAAAAACAACCTGCACAGCATTCTATTTAAAGCATCCCTTGTAGCCACTAATCGAACATTATTATTTCCGGAATTAGAGTGCTGGAAACCTCTGGTGTCTCTGTACTGAGGGTTAGGAGTGATCACAGCCATCCACACAGTGAGCTCTTCTAATCCCACCTCTGCTTTAAGCTTCCCCCAGTGGCTGGGGACGGCAGGCAGGGGACCCGCAGAACAGGCAGTGAGGCGGCCTGGTGA
The DNA here is from genome assembly GCF_017311325.1 of Ursus maritimus. Lineage (NCBI taxonomy): Eukaryota > Metazoa > Chordata > Mammalia > Carnivora > Ursidae > Ursus > Ursus maritimus. The sequence continues at coordinate 10,283,307 of NW_024425230.1, read as the reverse complement.
CCGGTGGAAGGAGCACGTGTTCCAAGTGGCCCCGGGCCCATCCAGCCCGCCCAGGCTGCCTGCTGTGTGCCCCAAGACGCAGAGCCCGGCCTCGGATCCAGGCTGTGCCCAGCTGAGTGACAGTCCCAATGACGACCTGCGGCCAGAGCCCAGCAAGGCAGGAGGGGCCGGCCCTGTGCAAGAGTCCCCGCCCAAGCAAGGGGCAGGCATCGAACACAGGGTGACGCCCGTGCTGGGTCTCACCAGCTGGACCATGATGGCACTTGGGCCGCAAACCTTTGCAAAGCCCTGAGTCAAGTGGATCCCCAGGAGTCTTCCTAGCAACATGGGACGGGGCCCCCAGAAAGCCGGAGGCTGTACCCGGAAGGAGAAAGAAGGAATGGTGTGGTGCGGCCAGCCGACCTAGGGGAGGCCTGGGCTTTGCCAAGAATTCAGGCTGGCCCCAGAGCTGGAGGAGGCCACGGTTCCGGGGAGGGATTGGCCAGTGGCCCTTCTAGCTACAGAGATGCTTTTCAATAAAAATGGCTAAATGCAACGCCCCATATTTAGGAAGCACAGAGCACCCCAAACTGGCTGCTAGCCTTCCTGCGGGCTGACCATTTGACTGACAGCACTTGCTTGTCTGGCCCCAGGGAAGAAGCTGGGGAGAGCCGGTGGGACAGAGAAACCAGACTGCAAAGAGAAAGCTCCTAAGACAATGGGGCCAGCTAGCTTGAAAGACCTGGGGGAAGAGGTGTCCAGTGGCTGGAGGGAAGAAGACGTGACCTCCAGGGAGGGTGGACACAGGAGAGAGGCTTTCTGCCTGTCTTGTTACCTGTTCTTGTAAATCGTGTTTTATTGGAAATATGTCTGTGGCTGCTTTCAAGGGACAACTTCTAGTTGGAACAGTAGTTGGAGCAGGAAGAGAAGCCTAGAAGCCCAGAATATTCACTGTGTGGCCCTATATCGGAAACGTTTGCCACCTGTGCTCTGGCAGAAAAAGATCTGAACAAAATGTGAAGACTGACTAGATTTTCCCCTCCCAACAAAACCACGTACACCTTGGCCACGCCACCAAGCACGTGGCAGGACCGACCTGTGGTTCACGCGCTCCATGACACACGCTGGGCAGCAGGCAGGCAGGGTTTTACACGTGTGAACTGCTTTCATCCCCACAAATCTGAGAAGTGGGCACATTAGAATATATGCCCATTTCGTGGATGAAGAAGTGGAAGCACCAAGAGATGACATAATTTGTCCAAGGGCCCCAAACAGGGAGGGTGGAGCGGGATGGAGCTCTCCGTGAAAGAGGAAGGTTGGGCTTTGACCACCACCTACCTCAGGAAAAGGGGCATTTTCTCAACCTCAACAAGAGCGACTGTGGTCCTCCTAGGAGACCGGTTCCTCTGCTTCAGTCACTGTGTGGTGGGGGATTTGCGCTGATAGACGGGCAGCTCCTGCCTTGGGGTCAGATGGCAAGCAAGCCTGCCTTCCCTTCCCTCCCATTACTGCCTGAGGAAAAGGACTCCCCCCACCCCCCACCCCCCACCCCAAAAAGTAAATCAGGCCATAAATACACGAAACCCCTCTCTCTGGCTCAGCTGCGATTTCCTCAATCCCTGGCTGCCCGACTTGTCCCTGAATAGAAGCGCAGCCAGGGCCAGAAACACGTGATGTGCCCTGGCTCAGGGCTGCTGCGGCCCGGGTGAGGGTGGGGGCCGAGGAGGTGCCACCAGCAGGGGAGCGACGGGAGTGACATCAGCACAAACAAGCCATGTGATGCCTCTCTTAACCCATTCCCGAGTCACAGCCCTTCCAGGGCTGCCCATAAAAGGAAGTCTTTTTCACTCTGTAGGATTCAAGACCTTGTTTATACTATCTCCACAAGAAAACTTTCCAGTAGACTCTAGAAGGATTTATGGGCTGATAAAACTCTTCTTTAAAAAAGCACATGTTTTACAACCAGTTGGCTCTGCTGAGGCCAAACCGCCGTTTCCCGAATGCCCCCTTGTGGGGGCTGGGGGGTGCGCAGGCCCTTCACCGGGGCAGGAAGGAGATGGAATGGAGCTGCTTGCTGCCCTGTCCCGCAGTGAAGCCGCTTAAGGGAGACAAGCGTGATGGGCGGGGGGGGGCAGCATGAGGGAAGAGGGACAACTGGCCCACTGCACACACAGGGACCTCTGGATCGCCCCCCGATTTGGCCCTGCTGTGCACGCACGCAGGTTGTGAGCACAAGCCAAGATGGGAGAGGCGGCCGGGCCTCCGTCCACGTGGCCACTGTCACAACAAAGACCGGATTCCAGAAAGGCCCTCCTCCACCTCCTCCTGGCAGCCTGGAATAGCCAGGATTGTCTCGTGAGCCCCTTCTCAGCTGGGGCCGGCAGAGGGACAGCAGGCCTGCCTGACCCCTCAGCCCATGCCACTCTGTCTTCGGGCCGAGATGAAACGCAGGGCCCGGGTTCCACGGGACAGCCCGTGGTCGCAAGGCTAAGCAGGCGAGGACGGCCATTCCTGACTGTTCGGACTCTGCTCAAACACCCGAGTCCCACAAAACCAGCACGGGATTACCAGCAACGAGGGGGCTTTAATCAGCAAGAGGAAAAACGTGTTTGGAAACCGCAAAACCTACCAGTGTCTACGGAATCTGTTTCAGACTCATCTCTGAGTTGGTAACTCTCTGGGCCAGAAAGCTCGAATTCTTTCCTGAGTGCTGTGTACTGAGGACCGCCCTGGCAAGGGCCTGGACGTGTGACCCTGTGCAAGTTCCACGGAAGACCACAGGCTTCTTAGCCCAGGCCCGAGGACTCGGTGCGCACCTCTGCTCAAGCCCCACCCCACGGCAGCGGGAGGCGTCCTTCTGCTACCCGACTTCAGACCGCCGGGACCGTGCCTCACGGCCGTCTCTGGGGCGTCAGCAGTCAGTATGCAGCCAGGGGGACTCAAGGACATTCTGGTGTAAGTACAGAGACGTGAGATGAGCTTTGTTTTCAGTGTAAAATGTGAACCACCAGCAAACCATGGGCCAGATCTGATCTCGTGCCACTGGTTAAATTAATTCGAACTGAGTCTCGGTGCTAAGACTCGCAAGCCTGGACTCTCTGTGGCTTGGGCCACGGAGCCTTTTCTCTAAAGCCTAGGCGCTCGGTGCTGCCAAGGGGATGGGGATTACCGGCCCCTCCAGAGGGGACCACGTCACCTGCTTGCGGGCATGGCCAAGACGCTGCTGCTGAGCGGAGGGCCCCCAGCAGCCACGGCACACCCCGCCGCCACGTTACCCTACTGCTGCCCGCTCCGACCTCTGGGGCCATACAACTGAACTGGTCTGTCTTCCACCTGGAGGCCCGGCGGGGCTTTTGGGCAACTCCCAAGAGCTCGGTGACTCGACTCTCTTCTGGGAGAAACAGGAGTCCATTCTTTCACTGCCCGTAACAAAAGAACTCCTCTCCCAGAACAGTTCTTTACCTAAGCTCATCAGTCAGTCCAGGGCAACACAGACACTCCCCACACAACCAACTCGCCTCCTTTCATTTTGTTGTTTTCTTAGAAGGGAGAACAGTTTGCCCAGGGGGTTCTGGATGGCAAAGCAGAAATGCCTTGTGAATTAAACATTTAATATCCAGCAGTAACCTCTCCATGTGAGTTTCCTTGTCACTCTATGCTGGGAACAGGAAGTGTCCTGCCTTTCCCATGGCAGGTGGGCTGCTTCCCAGGCATATTAAATTCATATCAAAACTCCAGGCCCCAGGAGGCAGATCAACTTCAGCAGCCCCACACGTTTCTCAGCGGCCAACATTCATCCGAGTCAAAGAGAAAACTCAAAAACAACACCTCTCCTCCCACCACCCCCCAATCACATGAATGCAACGCACACCTGCTTTCTCGTACTGTCTCTAAGCTTGCTACAACACACAGTTCTAGCCACCGCCTCTATTCTGGTAGCAGACCCGTGGATGCAAATTCGGTGGGCATCACTCCTCACACTCCATTATGCAGATTTTTCCTCTGAAGGAAGATTTTTCTTATAAAGGGCTGACAAGATACAGTGACCACACTGTTCAGAGAGAAACTAGGAGTCCGTGGGGGTGTGGCAGCCAGCCCCCACGGACCCCCACCTCCTGTTATGCATGCCTCCTGTAATCTCTTCCCACATCGCGGAGGGCTACCCCCAAGGTTAGGCCATCAAGGCCACTGTGGCTTCTGCTCTGCTCTGGAATCATTTGCTCTTGTCCAAGCTACAGGTGCCCATGGCCCAAATCTAGCCTAGTGGCCAATTTTGTAAGGCCTAGGAGCTAAGAATGGTTTTTATATTTATGAGCAGTTGAAAAAAAATCAAAATAAGAATAATATTTTGTGCTGTGAAAATTATGAGAAATTCAAACTTCGGTGTCCCCCAGATCAAGCTGTACGGGAGCACAGCCATGCTCGATCACGTGGTACCCCTGACTGCTCTGGCACTACGGCAGAGGGGAGGAGCTGAAACGCTTCCTCTCTGTCCTCCTAGAGGAAGCGTTTGCTGAATCCTGCTCGAGGAGAAGCCAGCTGCCTGGCACTTGACCACATGGGCGCACCACCTTGGAAGTGGGTCCCAGCCCCAGTCAAGCCTTCCGCCCACGGCAGCCCTGGCCGAGCCGCTCCCGGGTTCCCAGCCTTCAGAAACTCTGTGGGATGGCAAGTGCTGATGGTTGTTTTAAACTGTTAGGTTTGGGATAATGTTGTGCTGCAGCAAAAACCTGGTACAGGTCAGGAGAGGGAGCATTTCCACGCTAGGCAAGAAAATGCACTAAGTGACTTTTTTTTTTTTTTTTTAAAAACCAAGTGACCTTTTGAGTCTCTTCTAACTTTGGGTCCTGAAGTCTAAAGGCGCTAATTGGGAAGGTTCTCGAGGGACCTGGGAAACCCCTTGCCTCCCACCCTGTCTCAGCTACCACCCCCTCCCTGCCGCCATATGCACTGCCCTCTGAGAAGTGGAGCCTCCTGTCACTGGGGGGCCTACACTGCGCCCCATGTCTAGGGCCCTGCAAATTTCCGACCCTAGGCCCATGCTCAGGTGATCAGTGGGTTCCCCCGCCCCCAACACACACACACACACGCAGATGCAAGGATGCTGCCTTCCCTATGGCGATCGTGGGTCTTCTTTCTTAATTCCATGCAAACTGTCCATGGGCTAGAACAGGCTTCAGCTGAACAAACATTCAGAAGCAGCAGTTACAGAGCACAGGGCCCAGCTAATGTAGTCCCAGCACGGGGGTGCTACACCGAGTCTCCTGCAGCCCGCGGGCCCTGCAGCTGCACAGTCAGGGCCATGGGAACAAGGCCTCCCACATCTACATGGAGATTGGGGATTCAGTCTTGGTAGCAACAACGTCCTTCAGAAAAAAACCACAAAACCTTGGTTTGTTGATGGACAATGGTTTCTGCTTCCCAAGCTGTGGCAGCCAGACCCTAATATGCTCCCCAAGATTCCTGCCCCTGCTGTAAATGCCTCGTGTAACTCCTCACCCTAATGTGGGTCGGACTAAGGAAGATGATGGGATTTCACTCTGTTATTTTAGTTTTCTCATCAGTTGACTCTGCATTAACCAAAAGGGAAGTTATCTGGGGTAGATGTGGCTTCATCAGGTAAAACAAATGGTAAAAGCAGCAGAGATGCTCTTGCTGGCTCTGAAGAAGTAAGCTGCTTCCGTGGGAGGAGACCCACTCTCTGGAAGGACCCCAGTCCCGCAGCCACAGGGCTGAATCCCGAGGACAACCTGAAGGGCGTGGAAGAGGGAGGCCCGGAGCCTCCGATGACGGCGGCCCCAGCCTACCCCTGATTTCAGTCTGGTGAGACTGAGCAGCGGCCAGCACACCTGTGTCTGGATTCCTGGCCCAAGGAAACTGCTGAGGGACTCAAAAGAGTGAAGCTTTCGTGACTGTTAAGGCCAGTCTCCCTGCTATCCACTTGACATGATTTCTGCAAACCGTCCCCCACTCTGAGGCCCCGGCCTGAGGCAGTGCTCACTTGAGGCCGTTGTAGGGGTCTTCCCCATAGACACAGAGACAGCCCCACAATTCCTCCGGGATCTTTCCCCATGTGAAGCCAAACATGTCCTGAAAAGCACTTTTGGAAAATCCCTAATTGGTCTTGAAGTACTAGTAGTGGTAGCCTACCTTCTCCCCACTGGGATCCGGAAGAATCTCTGAGCCTCACCTTAACGTGCGTGTTAAAACCAAGTGCACCGCTGTCTACCCGTCCCTGTCCTGGACCCGATGCCCCAGCCACAGAACACCTTCACATCGTCCTCTGACCTCCTCTGGACAGACGACGAGGCCTAGCTGCCTTCCGCAGCTCTGACCTCCGCCAACAGAGGGGTTCTGCTAAGAACGCCGAGCAGCGGGGCCCAGGAGGCATCACGGACACTCCGCCGTTACCGGCAAGTCTCAGCAACAAGACGCCGAAGGCTTTTGGTTCAAGTGCTGTGAGGTGGCAGATCCACCAGTGCCCAGAGCCGGGCTCAGTGTCTGCACGGAGGTCAGCCGAACCGCGAGCCAGGTCCCCGTCACAGGTCACTGGATGAAGCTCCAGAGAGCATGTCGCTTAAGTGGTTTACGAATCTGTCTGCACCCGGCAGGGAAGACACCTGCAGGAACCCCTGGGACAGCGGCGTGGGCCGGCTTCCGTGTGCGCCGCCTGGAGCAGCGCCCGCAGGCCTGCCAGTGGCTGTGGAAAGCTCTGGAAGGTGGCTAATGAGCACTCGGTGTCATGCTGTTGCCCCCCGCCCTTTTTAAAAACTTTTCATGGAGAAGACGGGCAAGGATGGCTTTGGTCAAATACTTCACAGAGATGTGTGGCCTGAGAAACGTCAGAAGTAAAAGATGAAGGGAGACGGCGTGAAACTGAGGCAGCTCCACAAAGGCACGGGGTCCTGCCATCAGGATGACCCTCTTCTAAGCTGCCCCCCGGCCATCACGGCACCTGCCGGAGAGACCGGCTCTCAGAACCCCTCATCCCCTGCCCCCCGGGGTCACCGATCAGGGAACCCGAGGGGGAGCGGCGGGGGCCCAGGAAATACGTACAGCATGTCGGGGCAGTTGTCCGGCTTGTCCAGAAGGCCGCCCTCCATCACGAAGCGAAGGACCTGCTCGTTGGACAAGCCCTGGTATGGCTGTTCGGCCAGCGTGGCAATCTCCCAGAGCACGACCCCGAAGGACCTGCGGTGACACAGGGAACCACGTGAGGGCTCAGAAAGGGGAGGCCAGACCACACTGCCCCTGCCTTCCCGGCACGTCCCTGCGCTGGCTTCCGGGCCCCTGCCCGCCGGGCGGCAGCCGGCCAAGCGTCCTGCAGCGTGCTGGGCACTCGCTAGGTGGGGACGTCTGTCTTCCTCTGCTGCTGCTCACGTTCCCCGCACAGGAGACACGGCCCTGGCGCATGTGGAGGAAGCCGAGGTCTCAATTCTGTAATCACAGGCAGATCCCCAGGCCCCACGGGACAGTGGTGTCGTGGGCTTGAATGCAGCCTGGGACATCCAAGCCCTTCAATGAGCTCCCCCGTTTTGGAAACTTGTACCCAAGTAGCTCTCGATGTTGGCCGTGGAGCAGAGTCTCCTGGCGAGTTTTTTTTTTTTTTTTTAAGATTTTATTTATTTATTTGACAGACAGAGACAGCCAGCGAGAGAGGGAACACTAGCAGGGGGAGTGGGAGAGGAAGAAGCAGGCTCCTAGCAGAGGAGCCTGATGTGGGACTCGATCCCAGAACGCCAGGATCACGCCCTGAGCTGAAGGCAGACACTTAACGACTGCGCCACCCAGGCGCCCCTCCTGGCGAGTTTTTAAAACACACTGATGCCTGGGGTCCTTGAGCACAGTTCTGATTTCATTGGTCTGGAGTGCTGGAAAGCTCAACGGGGATCTCCCAGGTCCAGTGGGGCCGGTGGGGAGAGAAGCCCCACGGGGGCCGGGGGAGCTGCTGGCCTGTGAAGACCTCAGTCTCACGGCGGGGGGAGTGAGGAGGGGGCTACTGGCTGGTTACAGGGCTCACAGGCAGCCAGGGGTCCTTAAGCAGAACTTAGCCAAGGGGCAAAGGGGCTGAGGAGTCGATTCAGCAAGGGGAGCAGTGAGCCATTCTGCCAAGCATGCAGTTTTGCCTGTTTGTTTAGAAGATCCAACTGGAAAACAAATTAAAATACATATACACGCACACAGAAAGGTCAGGCAGATAATGTTTAAAAAGGCGATGCTGTGATCTGCAAAATAAAGGTGCCTTCCCAGCACACACTGCCGTCTTATACAAATTTTCCTCGGTCTATTTGCCTTTGTGTTCAGTTCATTTCAGCAGAATAAAGCAGGCTCGTCAGCAGCAAATGGCCTGAGGGGCTTCCGACAGGACTGTGCAAGGCCAGGGGTGCGGGCAGCACCGCACCGAACATTCTGGGGCCTGGCACTTCCCATGGAGAGCTCTCGGGACCCCGGCCGGGAGCCTGAGCCAGGAGGCCCTTGGACTCTGTACCAGAACGTTTTACTCCCTGCTTCAAGCTATGCCTCCTTTGCCATGACCAAAAGGTTACTGTGCACATTGCTACTAAGAGCACATGTGAGACACAAATACAGAATCTCAGCAGAGGACTGACCCACCCAAGGCCCTTTTTAATTTCCAGTGACCAAGAAATAGTCTTCAACGTTGCACAAGAGCCCTAGAAAAACCAAAGACCCAGGGGCCTCTGTGCAGCGTTCAGAGGCTCGGGCTCAGGGCAGCCAGCTCCTCTCGCGGCTTCGGCGGTGGGATCTCCTACCGAGGTGGGCCTGCTCCAGCAGCAGCACGCCCCGGAGGCTTCAGCGCCCCACCTTCCCGTCTGCCAGGCAGCTCAGCCCAAGAAAGGACAAGGTTGCCGTTCTTACCGAGCGCAGGTCCCGCCTCGCCAGAGGGCCCATGTGAGAACACCAGGCTCCAGCAGCCGGGTCTCGCTCGCTGGCTCCCGCACGGCCCCTCTCAGCCCCGGCTGCCCCGGCTCAGGCTCCCGGTCACCTGGCTATCCGTAAACGTCACGTGTCTCCCCCTCACGTCTGTCTCGCAGCCCTGCTCTTCTGGCCTCACTTGAGCAGTCTACCCAAGGTCACCTGCCCCTCCCCCTCCTCGGAGCCCACCCCCACGCCCGCGGTCCTCCTCGCTGGCCGACGGCACTCCCCTGACTGCACGCTGCTTACACTCCAGCGAAAGTGGACACGCTGGGACAGCGCAACGGCACGCTCCCGTGCCACTCTTCCTTCAGAAGTGTGACACGTCCCCGGAGAACCTGAAGGATCGGGCCCAAGCCCCTAACACAAAGTTGGTCTGCAGCCTCCCTTGGTCTCTCTCTACCCTAACTCCCTCCAGGAAGTCCCACTGTCCTCTACAGGCAGCAAGCACATCCTGCCACCGTGGCTGACCCCCAGCACTCCTGCTGCCAGGAACCCGCGTCCTCCTGGCCCCACAGGTGACATTTCATACTTCAGGGTGCCTCACGATCCCATCTCTTCTGGCCAGGCTTCCGTGACTCTAAGCTGTCAGGATCACTTCCTCTTGTCCATACGACCTCACCCCTCAAGGACAGGGAGTGTGTCTCTCGTCACCTTGTTCTGGCACACACCGAGCATGTCCTGGGCCTCCCACGTCCTCGCGATCACACCCGTGAAGTAACACAGCAGGTAAGAGGCCCGGCTTTCCCCCAGATGCTTTCCCCAGAGTGACTCTTGTGTGATGTCAGTATCGCTTGTCGGTGAGGGCCACTTAATGCTGGCGTCCGGTCATCCTTCACGGGATGCAACCAGCTGTATGGAGTCCAATGGATGGAGGCTGAACAATCTCTACCCAACACCAAGATGCCCCCCCTAGCACCACCAGCTGTCCCAGGAGCCACTGAAACATGGATCAAGCTACTGCAGACCTCCGAGGGCATGGACCCATTCCTAAACATACCTCACCTCACAGCCAATCAGGGATGCTGAGAACAGGCTAAACCCACGTGTTTTTCAAAGCAGGTGATTTGCAACGTGGCACTAGTATTAATGTCTTCAAATAAAACCAAGTCATGAATTGTGTGGATACAATTCATCTTGAAACATTGGCCAAATGCCTTTGCGTGACGCCTTTTCTAATTACGAGCGCTGTTTTCCCCAGAAAAGGTGCAACTTGCTGTGAATCTCACAGGTCAGTGCCAGTGCTGCCTGGGGTCGGCATTCAGTCACCACGCCTCAGGACCTACAGAGAGACCCACGTTCCCGCTGACATTAATTAGCCACTGAAGAAGTGAATGATTACAAATGGGTGTCACGAGCCCTGGATATTTGTGGCAGTTTGGAAACCCCAGGAAGTCGAGAAATGAAGGCTATCGTAGGGTGGTTCAGGTGCTCAGAAAGGGAACACATTCGTGTCTTCTACCCCGAAGGACCTGCTGGCGGGGCCACAGTGCCGTAGAGAAGCTGTAGGAGGGGCAAACACGGCCTCCAAGGGCCTGGGAATAAAATCTCACAGGGCCGCAGAAAAATGTGGAAATGTTCAAACTAGAGAAAAGAGACCACTTCCTTGTGACTCCAAGGCCTGTCTTACCAAAAACAGAGCAGGTGTGCAACTGTGCCACAGAGAAGGGCCAATGGGTATCACCAAGAGACCGATGTAAGCATAGTGCAAGCAAGACCTGCAAAGAACAACGATGTCTTAAGGAGGGTGGTCTGTTTTTGTGAGGGAGGGAGTAAGCAGTCCCTGGAAATGTGAGCAGAAGCCCAGAAACTAGTTGTCAGGGGCGCCTGGGTGGCTCAGTCGTTAAGCGTCTGCCTTCGGCTCAGGGTGTGATCCCAGAGTTCTGGGATCGAGCCCCACATCAGGCTCCTCCACTGGGAGCCTGCTTCTTCCTCTCCCACTCCTCCTGCTTGTGTTCCCTCTCTCGCTGGCTGGCTCTCTCTCTGTCAAATAAACAAATAAAATCTTAAAAAAAAAAAAAAACAAAAAAAAAACCCAAAACTAGTTGTCAAAGATGCCGTGGATGGGACCTGGACGCTGCACGGGACCACAGGGACAACTCCCAAACCTGAGATTCTGGGATCACTTTTACAAAGTCAAATAAAAGTCTTTGTAGCTCTTTCTAGATTTTCAACTGCTTAGGAATGACTATGCTGTTGAATATAATCTAAAATGATTTACATTCCTTCGACAGGGCAAGCTGTAGATCCTAGGAAGCTGAGAAACCTTCCACATTCACCAATGTCCTGACTGGCCTACCCTACCTACCTGTGTTACCCTCAAAGGCTGTGTTAAAAAATAAAAATCTACAGTACTTAATGCCTGGACATTGAATGGAATGAATACCAAACACCCATTCTTGTTTATATAAATATATTATTGGTTCATAACATCTATGCTGTCAAGTGGGAGAAAACTGGCATCGAACACCCTATATGTCCCTTTGTTGCTGCTTGTTGCAATCGTTGCTAACCAGAGTTTGGGCAAAATTAGCCTGGAGATATCAATCACTCTAGTTTTATCTTCCTATTCTGCCCCTTGTTTTCCCTGGCTCTCACAGTTTTTTCTATTTGATCACGCTGTAAGCTGACCTCGGGGCTTTTGGAAGCATGGAGGCTAGAATAATCGGATGCATGAACAGACCCAGGCCTGTCCTCTCCCCATCATCTCTACACCTAAAAATGGTGGTAAGCACTTTGATTCGACAGCAAAGAGAGAACTATCTTGGACAGGCTGATTGCAAAACAGATCTCATACGTGAACTCGAGAAGCAATCGCGCTTTGCCGGGTCGTATTCAAATGCTATTTCCAATTTGCACCTGTCTTCAAAGTCAGATCCAAGGCCCTTGAACCGTGAAAGGTTCATGAGGTTAAAAAAAAAATGATGTCGGTCACCATTGAAATAGCTCTTTTATGTGGTCACCCAGACAGTCGGCGTAAACAACTACCATTTCTGTAACACACCAGCAATGGGATCCCCCAAGAGGACAGCCAAGAAACTGGCTGACGTGCTAGAAGATAGATGCGCCAGGACCTCAGCCTGCCAAGGACCTCAGTTGTATTTTAGAACCTGACCTCCTCCCCACCATGCTGCTGATGAATCACAGTAAACGGTACTACTGAGAGTCCCCCGCATTCCCCAGCTGGTACGCTTCCTACCCCCAGATACGTTTATCAGTAAGGGAAACATTCTGCTTTCCATACCATCCCTGGGTCAACTATGATGGTAGCCCACTGAAAAAGGACAGACAGCAGATGGGACCAGCAAGAAAACACAGCCGGACTCATATGCTTTGGGTCTAAATAAAGTAATGTCTGCAATCTGAAATTTTAATTAGGTGAGGCAGCCACACACACACACGCAAAGTATCTGCCGGGGAAGATAAAATGCGAGCAGGCAGGCGGGGGAGAGGTGAAGCTCTCGGACACGTCCCGGCTCCCGGTGTTCTGTCTCCAGGGCTCCTGGCTGCTTAGTGAGCAACTGAGGGTCGAAAGAAATGTTGGTCCTATAAATTCTTTAGATCCCACAAATGCCCTTAGCTAGCCTGCCCACAACAGGAACCCTCAGACAATGCAGGAGTGTGGCCCACATAACACTTACTAGCAAAGCTGGAAATGGGGTAACAGTGACCAGAAAACAGGAGAAGAATAAAGCCCTGAGACCAAGCCAATGGGATCTGTGGAGGCAGGAGGGCTCTGGGCTCGTGTTATAGGAAAAGTGTCTCATACCAGACGTCAGAGTGAGTGGTGAAGACTCCATCCTTGAGAGACTCGGGGGACATCCAGCGCACAGGCAGCAGCCCCTTTCCTCCTTTCCTGTAATAGTCTGTCTCATAGATGTCTCTTGTCATACCGAAATCTGTAAGGTGGAGAGAAGGTGCCAGAGTGATGCACTTTGAGCAGCTCTGAGGGCAGAAGCAAAGATGTCCCGTTTCTGCTGCAGGGGAGGGCCCTATACCCGTATCCAAGGGGGAGCCACACTTTAAGGAGGCTGGACCTCAGTGTTTGCAATTGTATAATGCAGAATCGATAAGGGATAATTGATTAATCACATGACAAGGAAAATACCAAAAATCTCTGCTTTCAAATATGTTTATAATTTGACTCTTCAAAAAAGTTAATTCCAGGGGTGCCTGGGTGGCTTAGTTGGTTAAGCATCCAACTCTTGATTTCGGCTCAGGTCATGATCTCAGGGTCATGAGATCGAGCCCTGAGTTGGGCTCCGTGCTCAGAGGGTAGTCCGCTTGAGATTCTCTCCCTCCCTTTCCCTCTACTCCTCCCTCTGCTCACTCTCTCTCTCCCTCACAAATAATCTTTTTTAAAAAGTTAATTCCAAGTAAATAAATAAATAGTCAATTTCTTTATTCATTTAAAATGAGGAGTTTATAAATTATCAAGCATTACAGTTTATCAAGAAAATAGGTACCGTGTAGACCAAAGGTCCCTTATATGTGGTTTTAAAACCTGGCGAAATAGACAAGAGTGTGTTGACTCTTATTTACTTGGTAGCACTGCCCATGACCAGAGGAAATGAAATAGTTTTGCCGCTTAATATGGGGGAAAATATTGCAAGTACCGATTCACGGGGAAAAAAAGTACCCAGTAAGGTGCCTAGGAGATGCTATTTACTAGGCCCTTGGAGCTATTACTCAATAATGTTTTTCAACATAATACTCCCACTCGTTTTTGAAAATCTCTTCCATTTTCCATGTGTCTAGAAGATGTCACATAATTACGTTTGACGGCAGGCTTGCTTTATAACCCTAAATTATTGCTTCTTTGTCCGATTTTGATTCTCCACTCAATCATACAACCTTTTCTTACAAGGCTCTTCCGTTCTCCTTCCCAGGAGAAAGGGCTGCTCTCCTTTCTAAAATGTTCGTTCATGTCTCTCACTGTGCCACAAAGCGGTAAGGCTACAAAGCAAACAGAGGGAATAAAGTTCCTTGGACGTTAACCAACACAATTTACTGCGACTGAGCTGAGGACCATCAAACTGCCTCTGGTAGAATTACTTGTCATGTTTGTAATCCACGAGACACTGGGTATTGGAAAAACAGGGCTTTCGAACACCAGTGAAGAATAAAAATGAAATGCTGAAGTCTTATCTCAGAATTAATCCAGTGACTTGCAAATGAGAGGACTTGCCTTTACCTGCACAAAACGGGGGGGCGGGGGGGGGGGAGGAAATCCCAGAAAAAGAACACAAGCTATTTCTTAACACAAGAGAAAAATTTCAAATTTAAGTGAGAAAAACCACAAGTACAAAGACTATGCCACTATAAATGTGCCACCTGGCTAAACGGCAGATATGTACAGTTCTTGCTGACCTGGACTTCAAACGGCAAGTGGCACAACAGTAGCTCTCCCACCGTGATGTGAAACCAGGAAGAGCATGAACTGAGCTCCTGCATGTGCCAGGAAGAGGGCGGGAAGCACGATGCCGATGGCCGGAGGAACTAACATCTACTGAGGACCTGCCCCATCCATGCCAGGCATGCGCTTAGAGCTCCCCTGCACCCACTTCTTCCCACCATCTCTCAGGCCTGCTATATCAGCATGCCCATTTCAGAGGGAAAGAAACTGAGGCTCACAGAACTTAAGGCACTTGCCCCGAGTCTCATGAGTTATTGGCAGAACCAGGATTTAAGCTCAGGCCTTCCAGGTTCCCTAGCACTAGGGAAGGGGAGCTGGTTGGCATCTCTGTGGGAACAATCTGAGTCCCCGTGGAGAAGGGAGGAGAATGGAAAGGGAAGGGGAAGTGAGCAGGAAGCCCAAAGAAAGCCCAGACAGCAGCCGGAGAGGCTCTTCCTTGGAAACCCTGGAGCATAACAGCCTCTTGGGCTTTCAAGGGGCACCAGATGTGTGGATGGTTCAAAGGGCCAAATCCAGGGACACACTGGTGGCTCCTGAGTAATTCTGATGCCCAAGGGGTGTTTGCTCTATGATATGGTTCTGTTCATCACCTCTGTCTCCTACAAATGAAAAATCACCCCTCATTTGATAACCATTCTAGAGGGGATATTCATCGTTCACAACTAAAGGGGCAAAACAGTTCATTCAAGATCAGTGCTAAAGAAAAAAATTATTGCTAAGGAAACATGAGCATTTCCGGAATAGACAGTTCAAGAGCTAGATAAAGAGGTTAATTTTATTTAACTTTATTATTATTTTTTCAGTACTTTGACTATATCATGCCATTCTCCTCGGGCCTGCAAAGTTTCTGCTGAAAAAATCAGCTTAGAGTTTTATGGGTTTTCCCTCGTATGTAACTGTCTTCTGTTGCTGCTTTAAAAATTCTCTTTATCACTACTTTTAGCCGTTTTAATTATGATGTATCTTGGCGTGGACCTCCTTGGTTGATTTTGTTGGGGGGGGGTCTCTCTGTTTCCTGGGTCTGTTTCCTTCCCCAAATTGGGGGAGTTTTTAGCTATTATTTCTTCAAATAAATTTGCTTTCTCTTCTCCTTCTAGAATCCCTACAATGTGAATGTTACTACGTTTGATGGTGTTGCTGACTTCCTTTAACCTATCCTCTAACTTCCTTTAACTTATCCTTTCTCCTGTTTCATTTGGTTGCTTTCCATTACTTTCTCCCCCGGCTCATGGATCTGTTTTTCTGTCTCCTCTACTACTCATTCTCTCTAGTGCATTTTTAATTTGAGTTATTGAGTTCTTCATCTCTGATTGGTTCTTGTATATTCTGTATCACTTTGTTGAAGGTCTCCAAGGAGATCCTCCACTCTTTTCTGAAGTCCAGTGAGTATCTTTACGACCACTACGTTGAATTCTCTATTAGGCATATTGCTTATCTCTGATTTGTTTAGCTCTGTTGCTGTGATTTTGTCCTGGTCTTTCATTTGGGACATATTCCTCTGTCCCCTCACTTTGTCTAACTCTCTGTGTCTGTTTTATGTGTTGGGAAAGTCAGCAAAGTCCAAGAGATTAATTTTAAATAGATTTCAGATGTAAACTATCCCCTACAGCTTCTCGGGATAAATATTTGATGCTTTTCAGAACCATTATCATCTCATAGTAGGAAAATAAGGGTCTTGGTAAGAGCAGGTGCTTTCCTAAGCAGCCTTGAGTTTTTGTTGTTGTTGTTGTTTTAAATCAGGATTAAGAGACTGAAGCAAGGCCCAAACCTAAAGGCTGAAATGAATTTCTAATTAGCACCAGAAATGCAATCCAACCCCCCTTTTTTTGGTGTTTGAGTGGGTGGTGGCAACAAGAGGTCTAACCAGCAGGTTGGTCAGCTAAGTATTATACAGACAAGAGTTTAGAGGTTGGCCAACCTGGGTGTGAACCCCAATTAGCAGTGGTCTTCCCTTACCTGAGGGATTGCCATCTCCCTGTCACTGCTCCTGCTCTGTGTAGGGCCTTCACCATTAGGGGACCTCACCTCTTAGAAAACTCCACAGACCACTGGGAAGACAAAGCTCCTTTCAAGCTGGGAATATTGGGGAAAATACTGGCAGTTTGGATGGCAACTTTTATTCCCAAGTCAAAATCACCTGAGGACGTTGCCTCAATTATTTCTGTAACCAATGCTTGGAACTGTTCTGCCACGAAATGCCTCAAGTGCCAGGAAAGGCACTCAGGGACCATGGCCTCAGCCCATCGTTGCCCAGTACCTGTTCCGCTGTGCCCACATGTGCTATCCGGATTTGAGCCACGCTGGCCAGGTTTGTGATTGGCTATCAACTGGAGACAACCACATTATTCCCAAGAGCAAGACTCTGTCCTCATGGGATGCATTGGAAAACCTCTTCACAGGTAAGCTAATGCCAACTCGGTCCCTGAAACGTGTGTGAGTTTAGTTCTTGCTCAGATCTGGAAAGCTAAGAACACACCTCCGATTTTGACCGTGAAATCTTCGGCCACCATGCAGTTCCGGGCAGCAAGGTCTCTGTGGACAAACTTGTTGGCGTTGAGGTATGCCATGCCATCTGCAATCTCCCCAGCCATCTGGATCATCTTGCTCAGGCTTGGAGGTGCTAGGACTGGATTATTCTGTTGGAGATTTAAAAAAAAAAAAAAAAATTCACGTGAGAATTTAGGAGCTTTTCCCATCCCACGTTCTTTCAGGGTGTGCAAATCCATCTTTGTTCAATCTGACCACAGGTCATTCTGCTAAGAAACAGCACTTGCTCAGAAGGAACATATTATTATGGAGACCAGAGCATCTGCTTCGTGGTAAAGTCATGCGCTTGCTCACTGACCACATCATACGAAGCTGCAGAGAGACACACCAGTTAGCACAACTTGGGCCCAGCATTTTCTATTTTGGGTAGGGCAAAAATTATTTAAAGTGAAACTAACAATTTCTGATATGAATTCTTGGTTACTCAAATTTTTATTAGTTCATATGTTCCTTTTATTTCTATAATCAAAGTACAGGTAAAAGGACGGACAGAAAATTACAAAGGCTAGGTGGAAATAGCAAATGTGTTTTCCAAATGGACACTGTATGCTTTATTTCCCACATAAGCATTGTTATCAATTATTTGATCTCTTTCTTTCTCTTCAACTTTCTTCTAAAGTATAAAAATATCGAGATTAGGGGCGCCTGGGTGGCGCAGTCGTTAAGCGTCTGCCTTCGGCTCAGGGCGTGATCCCGGCATTCTGGGATCGAGCCCCACATCAGGCTTCTCCGCTAGGAGCCTGCTTCTTCCTCTCCCACTCCCCCTGCTTGTGTTCCCCCTCTCGCTGGCTGTCTCTCTCTGTCAAATAAATAAATAAAATCTTTAAAAAAAAATCGAGATTAATGTTTTCACCTTACAATGTGGCATTCCTTGGATTATTTTCCGTGGGCACCAAGGAAAACAGGCACTTGCCAATTAATTTAAGTCCTGGGGAAGCTTATTCCGGAGGGGAATGAATATAAAACAGTGACAAGTAACACGGAAAAGCATTTTCTTTTTGCAGAGGAGGGCAACATACTGGCTTTAGAATGAAAAAGTAATACCTCCAAATCATAATAATAAATCCGCTTGGAAAAAAGTTTATATAAAACATGAGCCCAAATCCCTCCATCCTAAGGAAAAGATAAATACGAAGCCAATCAGCTTGCCACAGTTTAGATGCTAACCACCTCTTGCTCATGCTAGTACAATAGATTTTGCCTCGGTTTCCCTGACTACAGAGCGCCTGTTACAACATTGCAAAGCCACGCTGTTCTGACAGGTCCCACACGCCACCTTGCCAGGTCAAACCCTGTGGACCATGGCCAGAGCATGCCTGGGTGGGGTCAGTGCTGGGAAGATGAGCTGGGACCATGCATGGTAAGTGTCTGCCAGTGCCTGGACAGGGTCCCTGCTCAGTGGAGGTTGGCTTTGTCCAGTGACACGGTAGTTTCTGTCAAAAGCTGGCTTCTAGAAGCAGGGTACCAACCCTCCAAGTTCCCTACACTTGACGTACATTTACCTTCTGAAGAGACTATCAACACCGTCTCTGGTGATTTAAAACACTTATCACTGAGTTTCCTGGGGAAGTGACATGATGTCCCCAAGGGTCAGCCCAAGCCACCACTTTCTTTTACACAGGAGCCTTGTTCAGACACGCTTTTTTTCCCTCTGGACCCACCACTGCCTTTTAGCCTTTTCGGGGCTCTGGATACGCATGGTATGCTAGGAAATCTGCAGGTGAAATGTTAAGTCTACGCTCATGACACCTGAGCTGTGGAGGACTTAGTATCTGTGTTTACCAGAAGTGGTCATTCAAAATTAACATGGAAAACAGAATCAATGAAAGGAGCCCGGTTGTAC